>NW_015150702.1:195443-197059 GCF_000732505.1 Cyprinodon variegatus
AGATGTTCATGTTGCTGCAGTCTGCAGTCTGGACGTTAGATGTTGCTGAAAATTACACACTGTAGCTTTAAATACGCCAA
The DNA here is from genome assembly GCF_000732505.1 of Cyprinodon variegatus. Lineage (NCBI taxonomy): Eukaryota > Metazoa > Chordata > Actinopteri > Cyprinodontiformes > Cyprinodontidae > Cyprinodon > Cyprinodon variegatus. The sequence goes on from NW_015150702.1 coordinate 195,524, forward strand.
CAGGGCTATATTATCTGTGCATTAACTATGTTCTCAATGTGAAAAAATTGAAATGAGGTTCTAAAAAATTTGCCTTGAGGCCCTGCCAATGAACACCAAAAACAGGATCATTAATAAGGGGCATCCTTCGAGCTTGCTTCCAAAATGCAATGGAAATAAGCTCGTCTTTTTTTTTTTACTGTTAATAAGAACAGACCTCCTGATCTGGTTATTCAAGGACTGGTTGGCCTTAAAAGCATCCCAGTATAACATATTTAAGCACCAAATACAACAAAAAGACATTGGGCCATGTAGTTATTTCATGGTTGACAATAAGGGAGCTAAGCATATGTTGGCATGCATATCAAGATCCTTTGTTTATGTATTTCTAACAGTCTTTGCTTATATAATCAGTTTGTCTGAGACCACATATCTCTAACTTTAAGTCACAACTAAGTTATACCCCCATAACCTTTTTTTTTTAAAGATTGTGCTGTGTGAGTCTTTTATTGGCTTTTTCCTTATATTATTTAGTACTGGAAATACAAATCTATATTTCAGCGAAGAGAGCTTTGTAGGACAAGTGACACAGACTGCACAGTTATATTTAGCTTTATCTTTAATGCATAAGCTTCTGTCTGGCTTTGTTTGACTCTGTAGCTTGTGGACATATGGATATCTTCTTGTTTCCCTCAGTGAATACCAAAAGGATTTCAAATTGGTGACAGTGTAAATTTCTGTGCACAGATAATTTGCATGCATCACAAAGCAAATATTAAATTTTTCTTCTCTCAATAATAATGGGTTCAATGAAAGTTTACAGCCCTTATTTATTAATTCGATGCCCCATCAAATGGCAAAATTTCAGTCATTTTGGCCAAGCTCCATAATGATAGCATAAAGTTATGGTTAAGAAGCTGAGCTTTGTAGCAGGTGACAAGTTGAAAGTCAATACTTGATGAATAGAGTAGTCTTGTACTACTACATATGTTATCATCCCCTAAACTGTCTGGCCTATGACATATTGTGGTAGAGTCATATTTTTAAAAAGACATGTAAATGGGAGTCTGTTCACAGCTTTGTTTTTTTTTTTTTTTACAACATTTGTTTCTGTGTAATTTCATACACCAATGTTACTGTGCTAGCATTGAATATAATACTGTTATGTATTACCTTTCTACAGATGTATGCTGCCAAAATTGCTTTGTTGTATGATTACCATCCATTAAATTCCCTACATTACTTGATCCTTGTTTCACACCACCACAAAAACTAAACAACTTAAATAAATATTGTATCAGTGATTCATATTTCAGTATATGGAAATCATCTCTAACTCCTAATCATCAGAATTTTCTTTGAAACGGCACCAGTCTCTGGCAACGTTGGGTAGTGGTTTGTGAGTTGGACTCAAAGGAAGACAGAAGCAGAATGGTGAGAAAAGAAAATGAATAAAGAATCAGGAAAAAAAAAAAACACATACATTTCATATTTTGTTATTATTGTAGAAAGACGCTGGATCATAAGAAGCAAATTCAGACTTTTCTTGTCAGGCAG
>NW_015150702.1:197574-237344 GCF_000732505.1 Cyprinodon variegatus
TCCACAGCATGCAGCGGTAGCCACCCAGATAGTTCCACGAGTTGAGGCAGAGCAGTCTGATGAGCAGAAGCTAGCAGATGAGGAGGAGCAGAAGTATCCAGATGGAAAATCCAAAGTCGGTGATGATGTGGAAGCAGATGTCCAGGCCAGAGGATCAGAGATCCATAGAGGTACCGAAGAGAAAATCCAAGCTGGCGTCGGGAGACTGATCCAAGGTCATTATCAGGCAGAATCCAAATAGCAGTCCAAAGACAGGTCAGGCAAAACAGTTCAGAACAGGGGCAGACAAAATCAGGAGTCCGGGAGCAGAAACTAGTCAGGATCAGGTAATCAGAAACACACTCTCAACTACACCCTCAAATAATCTGGCATTGGTGGCTGGAAACAAGCAGTTTAAATAGGAAATGGAACAGGTGGATGTGATGAGTGAAAATGAAAACTTGGCACAAGTAGGCAGGTGGAAGGAATAGACCAATAATCCAGTTGTTAGTGATAAGATCATGACACCACCGGCTACCCTAAAAAAGGCAAAAGCTTTGAAGAACACTATCCATAAATATTTTATCTCTAAATACAAGTGTACATCTTTCTTTCCCTGTTGAATACAACACTTGGTTTGACGTGAAATGAAGGTTAGTTTTATTTACATTTCTTTGGAACTGAAGATAATTAGAAATCCTTATAGAGTTATCGCACATATTAATTCCTTCACATTCACTTATAAAAAAAAGATCATTAAATTTGAAGTTTGATTTCTATTTAGTGTGATTTATTTTCGTTGCACTTTTTTGAGGGTTGGGGTGGGGAGGTGGCACGGGCTAAGCTTAATTAAAATTTTCTAATTGGAGCTGACTAATTTTGCTTGCCACAAGTAAAAGATAAATGAGTGTAAAATTAGTAAAATGGGTCAGTCACAATTTTAAGGTCCATGGTGCAAAAGATGAAAATATTGACTTTAGAATTGACTTAAACCATGTGAGAAAAGACCAAATCTCTATTGAAAGTGATTGTTACCCATGAATTTTATGAATAAAAGCTCTTCATTTCTAATATCTTTCTCTGTCTTTTATCCTCCAATAACTGTTAGACTATTATCCACCATCTCTCCCTGTCTTTTAATTTCTCTCCCTATCTGCCCATTTCCATCAGCAACAGCGTCTTGCAGGGCAGTGTATTATTGCTACCATTATCTGTGTTACAGTAACTACCTGTCCACTGATAACAGTAATCAATTACATCTTAGTTCAGAGTGCCAGTAAGTGCTGAAGCAGACATTATTCCAAGTAACATGCTCTCCTGATCGGCTTACTTTAAGTTCACGTAAAATAGGAAAGGCATATTTCTAAGATAAAAATTTCAAGATGCAAGTAGTTTTGGTACCATTACTTGTGGTATGAGAAATGGGACATTTACAGTCAATTTTAATGTCTGTCTTGGACTAAAACAACTGTCTATCAATTTATTTTTCGCAAAGCTAGGAAAACTATTTACGAAGTGAAAGCTGATGTTGTGAAAATATTTTTTTTTATAAAATTGGTGAAATTAAGTAAAAATACCTAAAGAGTAATTTCTCTTTCAAGGGAGAAAAAATACCATTATAATAATAAACCAAAAGGATTTTAGATAAATTTATTGACAATGTTGTTATCACTATATATTTAAATATTATCTAATCACGTAGATCCTTATTTTATAATATTTATTTTCTCAGAACAGTTAACTAATGTTGATATATACAAAATATAAACGATTTCCCAGTGAAAACCTGGGTTTTTCAAACTGGGTTTCCCGCTAGTGATCAGCTTTTGGCTCTTTTCCAATTTAACCGAAAAGTCTGGCCCCCTGCTGGCAAGCTGCGTGGCCAACGTCCCCATGATGGCATCAATCTGGTTGAGCGTTAATGATGTCAACAGTACGACAAAGTAACGCAAGTAAATAATTGACAGCAACATGAACGGGAGCCAGAACATAGTCAGTATTCTTTATTATTTTGCTCTTTTATCTGTCGAAATCCCTCTTACTAGATCAGAAGCAAGTAAGTGGCGCAGTGTCCATTATATAGTCTAAGCCAGTGGTTCCCAAACTTTTTGTGCCCAAGGCACACCAAAGGACAAGTAAAAATCTCAAGGCACACTTATTGTGCTAAAGAGCATTTAAAACCTGTGTCATCCATCGTGTTTAGCAAAATATTTGTTATAATTATGTACTAATTCAAAATAAATTGTGACAAGACAACTATATTACTCATGAAATATTTATTAACAAAATATTCCAAAATTTAATTTGAATAGGCTTCATCAAAGCAGCCACACGCCTATTTAAATCATGGTTCACAAAATTAAAACGAAGCAAAGAAAACTCGGCAGAAATTAAGCACAAAGAACTGTCAATGCAAGGAAGCTGCACTGTCCATTATCCTGAACTACAAATAATAAATGTAACATTTTTTTATCAGCATTGCAACGTGTGCTGTTGTAAATATTTTGTCTGCTTACAAAGTGCCTGTCGGTGCGCACATATTTTTTTTAATCCTTGGTGGCACTGAGGAGAGGGCCACACGCAAGTCCTGTTCAACAGAGAGCCGTGACCTTCTGTTGTTCTTCATGTAAACCAGAGTAGAGAACGCCAGCTCACACAGGTAAGTAGTGGGGAAAAGAAGAAGTTGATCAATTGCGTGGCGTGAGATGTTTGGGTATTCTGATGCAGAAGCCAACCAAAACTGATCCAGTGGGAGTTCACTAAATTTGAGTTTTATGTGCGGTCCGCACGGAGCTCTGCGCACTCTCTCTTTCTTTCATTGTCAGTTTTTCTGTTGAAGATTCCTGGTTAAATGGGTCTCGGATCCAGTCGTAATCCTCAACGTCAGCAACATGTGGAAAGTAGCGCACAAACCTCTCTTTTAAGCTCTGAAGATGTTCGGCATATAATGCGCGCTCCTTTGCTGCCTGCGGCGCAGCTGATGCCAGCGGGAACATGTCCATCATGCCCTGTTCCAAAGCCTTGCGCCACAGGATGGTAATTCCTACCTGCACATCTCCGTGGTCAGGGAGTTCTCCTTGAGTTTTTTTTTTTTTTTTTTAGATTATTTTAACGTAGTTTGCCTCTGTTTTGTGAAAATGAATGCAAACAAAGTAGTGATATGACCGTATAGGCTTTTTATTTTTCTGTTATTATATTGTAATGACCATACATGGTTGTCACAAAATTCCACGGCACACCCGCACTTGACTCACGGCACACCATTAGGGAACCACTGGTCTAAGCTATATCTCTGTTGTTTAGAGCTAAAAAGGGGATCAGTAATATATCTCATCTGTCCTAAGCTCTTGTCAGAGGTAAAGTACAATGTTTATTGAAATGTTTCAATAAAACGATCATGTATATTAGGCGTCCCAGGTTGCTGTGAATGCACTGTGTTTCCAAACATTGCAAACCTAGCTGTTTTACCTTAATATCAACAGATTCTACTTTGTATCTTCCTCAGAGCAAATGCGTTTTACTTTGTCATCATGTCTCTGTTCCTGTCAGACTCACAACAGTGCAGTCAAAATGCTGTTTATAGGGTTTGTATGGGTGCCTGTTATGTGTTTAAGGTTTGAAAAATGCTTGAATTTTGAGTTTGGTGCTTGTAAAAGCTTGATATTGTAATCATAAATATTTCACATAGAAATCTTACTTGATATACCGCCTATTAAAGAAGCAGAAATATAATAGTGAAAAAAAAAATTAACTACATTGTCCAGTGCGCCTCATGCAGGCTTTGCATTAGTGTCATGCTAGTGTGTTGTCACGACAACATAGCTCCCAAGTGGACGGAAAATCATCATGACATCATTTTAATAAACTGTGACTGGAAAATATAAAATATTGACCGTGGCTTGAAAATGGGGCAAACACAAACATTTTGTATAAAGAAAAGAGTATTAAGAAAAGAGACTTGTCTTTTCGCAATGAGATGCACTCCAGTCATATGAATGGTAAATCACACAAGGCATTGGCTACTACATTAGCCCTAAACATTATCTTTTTATTAAACTTCTAGCTACATGCTAGGCATACGTGATATAGAATGACTGCTATAAATATGTGATTCTGATGTACTGTAATGCCAAATTAGTTATTCCGGCCAGAATCTGTATTACCACATCCGGGGCCTGCAGAGACGGAGAATCCAATAAAAGTTTGCCTCAAAACTGAAAATTCACCCCATGGTATCATGAAGTATTGTTTGAAAACATCACACATCTCCTTAAACTTGATAAAACCTTTTTTGGTTTCTCAGAAAGTAAACAGCTCTGTTCTCCTTTCCAGATGCCTAACAAAAATAAGAAGTGCTTTGTGTTCTATGATTGTTGCGTCTGCATCTGCTGAACCCAAAAACATGCCTCGCCTTCACAGCTTTTTTGCTTTTTCATCTATTTCTTTGTTGCTGAATGGATCATATAAAATAGATTTAAAGTGTAATCAAATGAACATTGAATAAAATTATTCTGATCTTTTTTGATTCAATGAGGTTTCAATTCAAGAAGTATATTCAGGAAATGGTTATCGTTTAAAAATAAATAAATGTATAAGGATTTTTTATTTTATAGTTTCTTTTTATAAGAATGGTATGTTTAAAATTATTTATACTTCTCAATAAAGATTAAAGTAAAATCAGTCATGTATGGATATATCCAAACTTCGATTCGCTTTTATATAGCACCAACTCACCTCATGTCATCTCAGGGCACTTTACAAAGTCAATGTAATTGTATCCTCCAGACAAATTGGTCAAGAAGTTTCCTCTCAAAGGAACCCAGAAAAGTCTTAACAAGTAGCATTCACTCCTCCTGAAAGATCGCAGAGCCACGGTTGTTAATAACAAAACAGAATTTGTCATTTTGTGCATGAATTTATATTACATTATGCAATTTACATCTGATTCAGGTTAGAGATGCTCTGATCAGGAGTTTTACTGCATACAGTATCCTATTACCGATCATGCTGTGGGCCAATAACAGCCGATACCGATCACTGCAATTCACATGGACAATTTATTTGATTTAGGTACAAGAATTGTAGTTGTAGGTTAACGTAGTTTACCAAAACATTACCCTGCTGTCACCATTCTGCGGCTACTCTGCCAACCCCCAGCAGTGTTTTTTTTATTTTTTTTATTAGTCGTTAAGATTAGTCGACTAATGAAAAAATTTGTTGTAAGATCAGTCTTTAGAAAATAAGTCGTTATTGGCATGTCTAAAACTACTGATATCAAATAGTGTCAAGTAAGAATAAACATCCAATGTCAAATGCAGGTTGCATTCAAATAAACAATCATAAATTACTAAAGCAAAACATGAATCCCTGAAGTTTTTACGCCTCTATAACGATCCAATAGTGAGAGCAGCAGTCAGTGGAACCCAAAGTCTTTCACTGCTGGTCCTTTGCACGATTAATTAAATCATTTTGCAGGTTATTATTTTTTTTTTACCATAATGCTCATGGCGCAGAGTGTAGGCAATTGTGCATCGCTCCACCTGCAGTGTTTCTTTTCCTGCAGTAAGCCTTGATAGCTTATCATACTCTATCAACTGCTTGTTTTGAATGTCACGTGTATTTAGTGTATTGATGCCTGTACCATTGCGAGGTGAAAAATGTATGTTATTCCCAAGGCACAAAAGTTCCACATGACAGTTCTTAGGATTTGCCGCCGTGCTGCACAGTGTAAAGGTAAGAGGGAGATATGCTCCGGCAGAGCATTTACAGTATGTTAGATACAATATTGCAGAATCCCTCCTTGATGTAATTATTCTTTGGTGTGGCCCTAAGAGTGTTATGAAGATTTTATGAATATTATCCTTTTAATGCCAAATATACACTACTAAAAACAATGAAATGAAATAGACGATATATATACTGTAAGTATATATATATATATATATATATATATATATATATATATATATATATATATATATATATATATATATATATATATATGTGTAGAGAGAGGGAGAGAAAGGGAGAGAGAGAGATTTCTTTTTTAATGGGCTCCCATTAATTTCCTTTAGAGGGCATTTAGTTCTGCAGCAAAGGTCATTCGGTTTCTGTCAACATCAATTCCTTGCAGATTGGTGTGGTTTTCTCCTCCATACCTCTAAGCACAATTGTGTAAATGTGTCTGTCAGTTTATAGTACAAGGGCTGCTTATAAACTCAGTGATCCTGATGACCGAAAAGGTTGTCTACACCTAGGAACCCTTAAAACCTATAATTACTTAGTCTTGTCTCATATACCCACAGTTTATAGTATATATGGGGCTAATTATTATCTCTCACAATGTTTACTTGAAATAATTTTATAATCTATTTGATTAAAAAGTCAAGTTAAAGAATTCAAGGACAGTACTTTAATTAAAACATGGCATTCTGTGCAAAGGGTAAATAAACTTTCTGACAATGACTACAAGAAAAAACTTCCAGTGACATTATGTTGAATCTTGCAAGAAAAAATAATTGTGGATGTGCTAGTCTAAGATAAAGTACTGTGTCTTGATGGTTTAATGACATAAAATCATTGATAATTTTGAGGCAAATAGTCTTTTTATTTTATACTTCTGCTTGTGTTAAAATTTGGAAGTGTTGAAAATGTTAATGTCAATGTTAATTTGTTAAATCAGTTACCTCAACTGTCGATTTTCTAAATATTAGAGTGTAATTTTATTCTTTATTCAACTTTAGAAGATTAAACCATGTCCTCAGTATTTGATAGAATTGCCCTTTAAATTTTATCTGTCAAAAATAATGTTTTTCCACAAGCTTCAACTATTATGGCCAATTTCCCCTGAAAGAGCAACTGAAACTGAACAATGTGAGTAGGTTGCCTTGCTTTTACTCACCTTTTTAGGATTGTCCACAATTTTTCTGTGTGACAAAGACCAGAATTTTGTGATGACAAAACATCTCATTAACCACTTAGCAAGGCCTATTTGTTCCCAAGCTGTGTCTTTCTAGGCACAGCTTGAGCTCTAAGGTGTGTCTTGCTGTGGTGAGAATCATTCTTTTCTAGGCTCTCCATATACAAAGAAAAAAGGCTTCTACTGTTGGGCCATGAACCATATTCAATTTGGACGCTCGGGATCAAAGTTTTTGCAGATGCTTTTCTTTGTGGTAAGTATTGTATTCCATATATGTGCAGTGGTATCTGTTTGGCCATGATCTAAGCTCAATTCACACTTTCATTTGTTTTTCTAACACTCAACCATTTGGTTTTTTGTTTACAGAACAACATATGGCAGTCTAAATATTAATTGATGAAATAACATGTTTGCTATCCCTAATGGGGTGGACATTGAATGTATCATAATTGCACAACACGTGGGCAACCCAGAAAGCATGGATCATCATGGCTAATTTTCCCTCCATCCACATACCTGTACAAGTCTAGGGTCAAGAATGAGCAAATAACATTTCTGCCAAACCCACCTACCTTGTTCAAATATTGCTTAAACTTGTACAGGCTACAGGGCGCTGATGGCAACAACATAAGCCACAGAGACTGTTTCTTTCCCCTACTGTCTCTGTGGTGAACATTGATCCATTCATAGGAAGCGTAGTCAGACACTTCTAGAACAATGAAGGCCTTTTGCACTATTTCAGTCTACCGTCCCACTTTATTTGTTTATCTAAACAAATCCTGGGATACTTGTATAAACTATATTTTTTTATCTTGTCTTTTTCATACATTTTATGTGTTCATTTTGCACATTTTAGTTGTTGTTTATTCAGTTCATTTGATGTAAGGAATAGAAAAACAAAACCAGATGCCATGTTTTAGCTCAAAAACTTAGCTATTAAATTTGTAAATTGCCCATACCTATATAGCACCTTTTCAAGTCAGGACAAGTCAAGACTTCAAACCGTTTAACACTATATTCAATCATTCACCTATTCACAGACACTAATGTGTTTTGCCCAAGTGTTTTGCTGAAGGACACGTCTGAGATGGACAGAACTAGGGTTGACTTTCAGTTGCAGGATGAACTTTTGTATCCTACGCCACTGTTGCAACCTAATTTGACTGATCAGATTTTTTATTCTGATTGTGTCTCTAATTTTTCTGCCAAACGTTTATCTTTAATAGCTGCCCTTTTTTTTTGCTAAAAGCACCACTCCTTTCTTAAAAATGGTTTCCTCCTCTGTGAGTGCTGAGTACCATTGTCATTTATGGCTCTCTCCTTACTGTGAAAAATAACTGTCTTCCTATCTTTAAACAGTTTCTTCATAAGGCCTTCTAATGGCTAGACATCTCTATGATGTGTATGTAACATGGAAGAAAAGAATTATATTATATATATTTTTATTAATGTATTGTATTTAATTTTTGTGTTGGAATTATTATTTTAAAGAACAATAATCTGTATAATAGTACTTACGCTTGCGGGTATAACTGGTGACATCACTTCCTTCTTCACCAGACTGTTTGTTGCTGTAATGGAGGAAAGGGAGTTTTCATGGAGCTCTTGTTAGTTTGTTTTTTAGTTGGTGTAAAGGGAAAAATGTTTAGCAGTGTTTAAGTTAACATGTTTGTGAGTTGTTTAGCTGGGCATGGAATGATTGTTATCGAGCAAAAGAGTTTTAACTGTCACAGCATTTCTGCAAACAAGCCGACTGTTTTTCCCGCGCAATCCTACTGTTTTTTTTTTTTATGTGCTTCCTTTGTCATGGGCAGGTTGATTGATGTTGGCTGGATGTTTTATTTGCTGCTGAACAGTATTGTTTCACTCTTTGCTGGTATGCTGTTATTTTAACTTTCTTGGTCCGTTTTGGAGTTTTATATATATTTTTTGTTTCTCTTCACAAACAACAAGTTTTTTTTTATAAATGTTAGATATATTGTTGAGGTGTGCTTGTGGTGTGTTTCTGTATTTTTTTTGTATCTGTTTTGTCATAATTTAATACATGAAATGATTGACCAGACTGTTCGTTTCTGTAATGGAGGAAGGTAGGTTCATGTCAGCAGGATGTTTTATTTGCTGCTGAACAGTTTTGTTTCACTCTAAACACGCCAGCTGTTGGCTGACTTGGAATATCTGAACGGTGCACACTGGTGAACACCTTAAAGCCTAGGCCCTTACTGCATCTAAAGTTATTTTCAAAGTTGTTTTGTGTATGTGTTTAATTTTCTCACAGAAGAAGGACCAAGCACCAGACGATTATATGCTTCAATCCAATAGCATGAAAAAACATCAGCTTCTTTACCAGTTACTGGTAATGTTTCATGCCAAAAGATTTAGCAATTTGTTAAATGCTTTAGAGCGTACGCATCAGTGGACTGTTAAACACAAAATACTTTGGTGATAAAAGCTAAAGGGAATCATATTACAAGACAAAACCACAGTATAAGATTGATCAATATTTTATTGAAATTATATGACCTCCACTAAATCATTGTTAACTGATTGCATATTCTTTAATTGTTCTGTGAAAGCATTGCTGTCTATGTAAACAAAACAAAAAAGATATTTTAATTTATCTCTTTTTCGTCTTGTGTTGCAAAATATCATGTAACATCTGATGAGGTAGGATGGATTCATATGTAGCAGCCAGCCAGCTGGCAACTTACTGCACTGTATATACTGCTTTTTCACGTCAGGATACTACACTAGATTCAGTCATTCATCCATTCACACCTACACCCTGATGGTGGCAAGCTACATTGTAGCCACAGCTGCCTTGGGGCTCACTGACAGAAGTGAGGTTGCTGTACACCATCAGTAGGCAATGCAGGTGAAGTGTCTTGCCTAACGACACAACGACACTGAAAGCAGGAGCCGGGGCTTGAACGGACAACCTTCCGATTGCAGGGCAAACTCCTGCACCCGACACCACTGTCACCCTTAAAGTGGTTTCTTAATAATTTAAGTATTGCAAGAGTCTTCTCCTCATCAAATTGTAGTGCATAATTGCCAGAGTTGAAGACATTTTTTCACATCAATCTGCAAAAATAAGATGTAAAACATTTGAATAAAATGTGTTTTCTTGGAGGGCAATTGAAGTTACCTAAATACACAATTGCATACACATTTATCAATATTGGGTGTTGGATTACATTCTTTAAAACTTGTGTGACTTGATAGTATGATCTTTTTTACTACTTCTTGTTTATATGTTGGGATAACTTTGATTGTTCCTCTCTCTTTTGTTAGATTTTTACAAAATCTCCCATCATTCTTTCCACTGTGTCCTTTGAAATTTTTTGGGCACTTTTTTGTGTAGTGGATGTGCAACAGCAGGGATTCACCTGTGCAATCGTGGAAGTAAAAGACTAAATTTATTCACCTTTAGTGTGTTTTTCTGAAAATGTAACATTCTATGGCACCCATAGAGATCCAAAAATCCTTGGTATCACTTTCATTAAGTGTGATGAGCAGGCTGTCAGTTTTTCCAAAGGTGAAAGCTCTGAAACAGTGCCTATGATTTCCGTTTGCTATCACTCATTTTTTTCTCCACTGTATTTTGCTCTGTATGTTTTTTACACTCAAATGTGCAAGGGCCGGAGTCCATGGGGATATTTTTTGTTTTGGCTGAAGGATCTGAGCGATTCAAAGCTGTGAACCTTCAGTCCTGCTGTCTTGTGGTGTGCGCTCTTACTCACACTGTGTTGGGAATTAATGGCATCTCTGTAGCATATCAACAGCACAAAACATGAGGGGAGAAAACATGAAAGGTTGAGTGTTGGGGAGAATGTTAGTAGGACAAAAAAGGAGTTAAACATGATCCCTTAGGTTGACAATGCAAAGTCCTGCAATAGCCAGAACAGTGAAAAATGACAGCTAAAGTTGAGCTAAAGAAAAACTAGACAAAAAGCAAAAAAAAAAAAAAAAAAAAAAAAAAAGGAAAGAAAGAAAGCTGAGTCACAGTTGGATTATTATAAGAACTAATTTGCTTCTTTCTTCCTGAGACAAAAAGGTGAGCTTTATCATGATGTAACCTTTGCTTTTACTGATACATTTGGTATCTATTCTGGTAAGACAGAATACATGGATGAACCAAAAGGCAAGTATTTAGAATCTGGAAAAATCCTCGCAATAATAATGACCAACTTCCGTGTTAGCAGTGTCAGAAGGAGCAGAATAGAGGAAAGATATAATAGCATTGTACCTGTATGAATTGACAATCATCCAGGTTATGGTTACCACGAACAGAGGCACTCTTGTGAGTAGCCTGCACTCACAGATAACTATTCAGGAAAACTGCTGAGTTATATAATAGTGATTAATCTGCAAGATTCTAGGCAATATCATAAAAATAACGATTCATGGTAACTTGCTTTGGGAATTGCAATATAGAAATATCATAAACTAACACGAAGACCTCACCAAGTCTTTCCAAAGGCATCTCTGGGATGGTTTTGCCCAGGTTACTGATCTTTTCTAAAGGTAAAATATGATACAAACACTCATAGTTACAACTAATAGTGCATGTAAATTAATGTTTATGGATTTTTAAAGTTTATATTAGTTTGATCATGTCTGCTTTTATAAATAAAGAAGGAATGAGCTCCTTTCTTCTTAAAGTTCTTCCAAAGTGCAGTTACTATTTATTAGATATTTCTTTCATACTCCCTTTTTATAAACTGTTCTTCCTCTACAAAGGTGGCATAGTCTGAAAAGTTTGAGAACCTTTGGGTTTCACAAACAACCCTGCCAGCTTTAACTTCTTTCCATTGTGTTTAAGTTTTGGCAGACGGCATCAACTGACTTGTGCTTTATTAATTCAAGCTGAATTTATAACTCCTGCCAGCCTGGCTCCCTTGATAACAGGGGCATTTTCCAACTACCAATATTTGTCAGATGTTTTGAGGCTTTAAAGGCTTTAAAGAATAGCTGATGGTTATGATGCCAAAGAAAATGTGTTGAACAAAATCTGCAAAAAAAATTAAAAAATAAATGTGGACACTTCTGGGGGAAAAAAAGTGTACAAAATCTGAAAATAAACTCAACTTTTAGATATTTGTAACACTAAGATTTTGCACCATTGCTTGTAAAATTTACAAATCAATTTGTATTGCTAAGAGAAGGCAAAGCCTAACATTAAATAAGGTTAAACGATCCAGAGAGAGGATTCCTTTCCTTTTTCAGCTTATAACTTCACTATATGCTTTTGGTCTTCTGAATGTGATGGCCATTTGAGGAGAAGGATTTTGGGTCTGATGTATCATTTCCACACAATTCGGTTGAATAGTATGGATCATTATCCTACTTAAAAAAAATAATAAAAGAGTAAAGTAATTGTTAAAACCTATTTATTATTTCATATTTTCATGTGTGGTTGTTAGAGAGGTCTTTTTCTGCACTTAGTCCCAAACATCTGTTTGTCATTTTAACAGCATTCAACGCCTGTTATGGAGACTTGGTGAATCAAGATGTGGCTCCGAGGTGTATTTATGAAACTTTTAAAAATCTTGTTCAACCCATTGTAATAGTGACAATAAACATTCAGTTTAATTTAAAATTCTTTTGTTATCTTATGGGGAAATTGAATAATAATTTTTTTCACCCAGTTGTTGTAGATGTTAATGTCTGTTATTGTCTGATGAGGATGCTCGTCAGAAAACAACCCTAATATTCCATAATATTCTTAATTTTATAAAGAATTATTCTTATAATACGATAACCAGAGGTTCTAAAGGAATATATCTGGCTTTCTCTATCAGCTTGTCGAACCTCTTTAAGTTATTTGCTCTGATCCTGCAACCCCAACAAAGGGTGGCAGAATATATGAAACTCTCTGATTTGTGCTCCCCAATTTACTGTCCTTATGGCCTTTTTTATAGCACTAAACCAGCGTTTTTTTTTTTTTTTCGTTTTTTTTGTCATTATAAGGTTATGATATATGACTACCAGAAGACAGTTGGAGAGAGTTTGATTCAAGATAAAGTTGATAAATTAACATATCTCGGTTTTGCAGAAGGAGTTTGCTCACAGTGAGGAGGGTGTGTGAGTATTCTCTAGGTTAGATTTACACTATATTGCCAAAACTATTTGCTCATCTGCCTAGCCTTACTACATTACCTTACATGACATTCCATTACTACCCATAGTGGTTCAAAATAACATCATTTTACTGTTTGCAGCTAGAACAGCTCCAACTCTTCCAGGAATTCTATCCACATTATTTAAGTGTATTTATGGGAATTTCTGACCATTCTCCCAGAGGTACATTTGTAAGGTTGGTATGTTGGACAAGAGGCTCACAGTCTTCTCTCTAAATCATTGCAAAGTAGTTATGTCGGTGTGAGGTCAGGACTCTGTGCAGACCATACAAGTTCATACACAGCAGACTCTGCCATCCATTCTTTACTGACCTTACTTTTTGCAAGTTTGGAGCATGGAACTGTCCAAAATGTATTGGTATGCTAAAGCATTAAGAGTGCCTTTCACTTGAGCTAAGGGTTCAGGCCCAGATCCTAAAAAGCAACCCCACACCATAATCCCCTCCTCCATCAAACTTTACACTTGACACAATAGACTCAAACAAGTAATGTTGTATTGCAAAATGCTAAACCCATACTTGTCCATCAAATTTCCTGAGAAGCGTGATTCTCCACTCTGGGTTTCAGTGGCAGAATGCTTTGCAGCACTGCATGTAATGTTTTGCATTGCACTTGGTGATGGTTGACTTTAATCAACCATCACCAAGTGACCATGGAAACCCACGCTATGAAGCTCTATGGTCACTGCTCTTTGGCTAATCTGAAGGGCACATTAAATTTGGAGGTGTGTAGTGATTCACGCTGCAGAAAGTTAGTGACCGTTATGTTCTTAAGCATCTGCTGACCCTGTTCTGTCAGTTTCTGTGACCTACCACTTTGTAACTCAGTTGCTGTCTCAAACAATTCACTTCCATTTAAATATACATTTTCCAATGATACAGCTGACTGTGGAATACTTAAGAACAAGGAAACTGCTTTTGTTGCACAGGTGACATTCTATCACTGTTCCAAGGTGTATTCTTCTTAGAGAAACCCATTCTTTCACAAATGTTTGGAAAAACAGTCTGCATGGATTGGGGCCTAATTTTCTTCCCCCGATTCCAATAGTGAAGAAATATTTTTGACAATAAAGTGTACATGTAGCCCACCTTTTTGAAACTAGACACAGTCAAGCATGAGAGAAACAGTCTCTCAAACCAAATAAGTATAGAACAGCTTGAATGTCCATTTATTGCTTGGATGTCTTGTATTATTATTAAAAGATATGTTTTTTTGTCACAGACATTTAGCATCTGTAGTGTTCTTGTATTCCATTTAAATTCAAATCACAACCTTCCTTCTTAGTTTAGTTTTTTAAGTAACTATGATTTATTTGAAAGTATTTTATGCCAGAGTAAAATAAGGAAAAATCTGTGAATATTAAAATCAGTGTTTTGGAGGAGTAGTAAATTGACATAATTTGAAATAAATTACAAGAAATCTATTTGCTCACAACGCAACAAGACAGAATAACATCATTGCATTTACTTTCAATGTTTATTCCTCCACTCAAGTGTTCATCAAAGGCAGTCTTCTAAAAGAAATGTTTCATTTCAAGGAAATTTTATTTGATCAACAATTGTGGGTGATGAATTTTCTGTTCACTCATAGAGACATTAAGAAATGGTGAGCTTTTGATTTTTTTTTTCTTTTGTTAATAACATGCTGAAGGAGGTGTGTAATTTTGATATATTTAAATGCTCACCTCAGTAGGGGTAAAAACATTTTATTTAATCAAACAATATTCAGACAGTCATGTATTACTCTGTGAAAACACACCCAATTGCCTCTGTGTTAGAAAAATAAATGAAAGTGTTAGATCAAGCTCAAATCATGGTCAAAAAGATCATTCTGCACATACAGTGAGGGAAATTTGAACACCCTGCCATTTTCCAAGTTCTCCCACTTAGAAATCACAGAGGGATCTAAAACTGTTAAGATAGCTTCATGTCCACTGAGAGAGACATAATCTATAAAAAAAAAATCCAGAAATTACAATGTATGATTTTTTTAACTATTTATTTGTATGGTACAACAGTAAATAAGCATTTGAACACCTGAGAAAATCAATGTTAATATTTAATACAGTAGATTTTGTTTGCAATAACAGGTCAAATGTTTCCTGTAGTTTCTCACCAGGTTTCCAAACACTGCAGGGGGAATTTTGTCCAACTCCTCCACAAAGCCTTGACCTATCTTCAAAGTCCTAACTAAGGCAATACATGGCCCCGGTCAGCCCCTCCTTAATACAGTGAACTCGCCCTGTCCCATGTGCAGAAAAAGCATCCCCAAAGCATGATGCTACCAGCCCCATGCTTTAAAGTAGGGATGCTATTCTTGGGATGGTACTCATCATTCCTCTTCCTCCAAACACGGTTAGTGGAATTAAGACCACAAAGTTCTATGTTGGTCTTATCTGACCACATTACTGTCATGATCAGGTAGGTTTTACTAGCCCAAATGCAGAACTCACAGACACAGAGGCAGGATAAAAGTCCAATAGTTTATTGGATACAGGCTGGGTTCTACCTGGGAGGCAGAGAGGACAAAGCAGGTTAGGTTCAGGTTTACAGGTTTGCAGGTTTACAGGTTTACAGGTTCAGGTTCAGGCTTGCTAACCCCGACCAAGGTCAGTTCAGTTCAACAATCCGGCTCAGAGTGGAGCTCTCCTCCAACTTAAAGGAATAGTACACCCAAAACATGATTAGCCTTCATTTTCTACTCACCCCCATGCTGAACAACACTCTGGAGTACTTTTTTGATATCTCAAATGCATCTGGAGATCTGGGAGGCTTCTTGCTGTCTGCTGACATTCAAATAATGGAGGTCTATGGCGCCCGAGGCAGAAAGGTCCATAAAAGTCCACAAAAAAACGTGTCGATATTCCTCCATACTGCTCGTCCAATGTATTCCAAGTGTCCTGAGTGGGTAGCATCCAGAATTTACTCGAAACGAAGTCATTTAGAATGTTTTTAGAGCATAAACAGTAGTGTATAGGATTTCCTGAAAGTGCGCACATGCGCGTTCACGACGCTACGGAAGCCGGCAGACCGGTCTTAGGATCGATGAAACCCCATGAGGTAAAATCTTGCATGGAGCACCAGCCCGAGGGAGATTGGCAGTCATGTTTAGCTTTTTACATTTTTTAATGATTGCTCCAATAATGGACCTTTTTTCTCCAAGGTGATTGGCAATTTTCCAGCCTTGTGGTTATGTACAATTTTGTCTGTAGTGTCTTTGATTATGTGGGGTGGACAGGTGTCTTTATGTAGCTAACGACCTCAAACAGGTGCATATAATTTAGGATAATAAATGGAGTGGAGCTGAATATGTTGAAGGCCAACCAACAGGTCTTTGAGGCTCAGAATTCTAGCTGATAGACAGGTGTTCAAATACTTATTTGCAGCTGTATCATACAAATAAATAATAAAAATCATACATTGTGTTTACTGGATTTTTTTAAATAGATTTTATAGACTCTCTCAGTGGACATGCAGCTACCTTGACAGTTTCAGACCCCTCCATGATTTGTGAGGGAGAACTTGCAAAATAGCAGGGTGTTCAAAAACTTATTTTCTTTATAGTATATGGAATAAATTCTCCACAACTTCCATTAATAAGATAAGAGTTTATTAACAAGAATCATTCCTCTGAGTAAAACATATTTCAGTGAAAAACTCTTCACTAACCTAAGCTACTATTTACACAAAGGGGAAGAAAATCTAGTGTTTGAAAACCATAATGAACAAATTCAATGATATCGTAGCTTGGCATGGATTTTATGTTTGAGAACCTATGTTTATCTAGAAGAATTTAGAATGTAGTCAAATTAGCTGACATTTAATATATAAGTGAATTTACCTTTCAATGTATATTCTTTTTGCTCCACAAATAACATTGTACTTGGAAAAAGTCTCTAAAGAAAACTGAAACTATTGAGTTTCAAGATTAAATTGCTAGATTAGAAATTGATTGGTGATACTGGTATTTCATTCCTAAATCTAACATTTTTTCTATGAATACCAGTTAATACTCTGTGGGCCGGATTTATCAAGATCCAATTTTGCGTGCAGTAATTTGCGCTCGCAAACTGGAATTTTGCGCGGGGGGCTGAACCATGGTTTGCGGGTGATTTAACAAGAGTGATTGCGTAACTGGTGGCAGGTGCAAAACTGTTGGAGACGCCCTATTTAAATGATGGTTTTGTGCATTTTGTGGTTTGCGGCAAAGTAGTTTGTACAAACTAGTGCATTAAGAAATTTAAATCTTACAGTGACACCCCCACCCCCTCCAAAAATAAATGTATATATATATATATAAACAAAACTTTGGCAACCTTTATTCCCTAAGGTGGTATGTGGCTGAATTTCTACTTCACTGCAGTAAAAAAAAAAAAAAAAAAAAAAAAAAAATAGGTGTTTTGTATTGGCCTGTAGAAAAATGCACATACCAAATGACTCACAAGAGGTGACTGTGGATGAGATTACTGCGCGTACGCATCCCCGCAGCATTGGCATGTTGCTCCACAGGTGCAGGAGGGAGTTCTCGGGGTTCTCCATTAGGGCGTCAGGGCGTCATGGCATTTAAAACGTCGGACAGCACTTCTGAAAAACGAGATTGGGAGATCCCAGCTCTCGCTGCAACCGTACGCTGGAATGACCCAGATGCAAAAAAGTGCAATGTTGCAAGGAGTTTTGTGATAGCTGGTATTGCGTGGGTCCTCCTTGTGGCTGGCTCCAAATCCATTCGGAGTTCCTCCAACAGCTCCAAAATGGCAATGCTGGATAAACGATATGTTTTGATGATCGTTTCCTCGTTCATTCCAAAAATATTCACACGGAGTGAAAAAATGCGTTCTCTGTGTCTCCTTGCTTCATTTCAATGTCTCCTTCTTGAGACAATAACCGCTGCCATGTGTGCGCAATTACGCATACAGACCATTTGCACCTTCTTTTGAAACGTGTTAAATATAGAGTCAGATACCGTTAGCAAAATTTCTTTCAGGTTTGATAAATCACTTTGCGAGTGTTAAATTAATATATTTACATGTTCTCCTCCCACAAGACGCTCTTTTGCATGTAAACGCCCCATATTGCATATTCATTGCAGAAAAAGTACTAAATGGATAAGAGGCGCTATTTAGCACGTTTTAAAGACCAAATCCTTTTAGCACGCTGTTGATAGATCAGTTTGTACATTTTTTAGCGTGCGCAGTGAAATAGCTCACGTTTTTATACACGCAAACCTTTGATAGATCCGGCCCTGTGAGTCTTATATACTATTCAGTTTGAAAGAATCGTGTGTGTTGAGCTTTAACATTCTCATATCCAAAACTAGATATTTTCTGTTTAGAACTCATGAATTCATCAAAAAGGCATCTTAGCAATTACAGCTCTATTCTGGACACCCATCTTCATGAAAGATAACGCTTTGTTGCCAAACAAGCTTTTGATGTTTTAGTCAGCTGCTCTCACATGTAAACAGCTTTCCTATTGCTTTGATTACAGATCCTTACAGATGTTAAATAGTGGCAGACAAACTAGATATATTTGTGAAGTGTGAAGAATCCAAACAAGTACTGACTGGAGCTGTCACAGACTGCTACTGATGTGGTGGCATTCTGGAAAGACAAAATCTTAAATCATTGGGACAATGCTTACAGGGTCTGGACATCATATAATCTAGCATTTGCAAAAAAAAAAACAAAAAAAAAAACTGTTTTACAGATAAAGACAAATGCACTGACTATTCCATGAACCACAGTGGTTTTAATCTTTTGTGACAAAGACTCAACAAGAGATCAAACTGCCTGTTCTCAGAAGATCTATATGAAATCTTTGTGACACAATATTCCCCTCTGAGAATTTACATTTTGCGTGCTGATTATGGGGCAGTTAAGGGAAGAGTCCTTTAAGTCTTCTCTAAGTCTAAATATGAGTCTCTAGTGAGACCGAACGGTGTGAAGGTTAGAGCTGTGAGAGCAGCTGTCCTGACTCCCTAACTGTCTGGCTGTTTTCTTCAACTGCGTTGGTGTTTGTCTATCTTTTCCCAAATGCTGTGGCTCAAAGTCCCAGTTTAATATCAGTGAGCTGAGGGTGTGAGTGAGTGAGCCCTTTCGGTTGCTCCCACGGCCCTTATTCAGGGGTCAACACAGGAAGTCAAGACATTGCACACAGACTTTGCTCAGTTTTTTATGCTAGATTTCCTTAAAGTAACTCAGATTCAAACCTGGTCCCCCCCCATCATTAATTTACACTTACCCTGCTATACCACAGATGGACAACAAATTAAATGTAAAGTGACTAGAAAAGGTGGCAACAATGTGTTGGGGATCTACAGACAAACCTGCACCTGAGTTAGTGCTATTAATTTTCCTTTATTCTATGTCGTTTTTACTTGCAGCTAACATGTCCAACAGATCTTTAAAATATTAAAAAATATATATATCCAATTGTAAATCCTGATATTTCTATCACTCCTTAAAGAACTTTTAGCCTACAGTGAAACGTAACAAACAAAAAGAGAAAATTTAACAACTAATAAGTTTTAATCTTTAAAAGCTTAAAAATATCAAGATCAACATGAACCTAAACTATGTATTTAATTCACTTGTTTTCTATAACAGTGGGAACAGATAGATATGTTGCTATACATATTGAGAGGCCATTTTTTCATCCCAAGCCCTTAAATCATTACTGATTTTTTATGTTATCATGTGAGAGGGCCTGCAATAAGGTTAAAATGTCTAATATCTTTGAACTGAAGACAATATCTTTAAAAACACATTTGCAGTACATTTTACATGTCTTTGGTTTGGGCTCAACATGTTGAATTTGATTGATTGCAGAATTGACTTGTGGTCACCTTAAGTACTGAAATTACACTAGATGGCTGACTTCAGCTTGCTCAGCCCAGAATTTATGGTATCAACAGTCATGGCCGAAAAAAACCTACTGACTCAGCATGGACAGCCATTAGCCTTTCATCAGTCTGTCCCTGGTGTAGCTGGCCATATTGAGATTAGAGTTTGAAAATATTTTGTTGAACAGCTAAAAGTGCCTCGAATGTCTGCGAAGCACATCCATTTACACAAACACATCACATCATGTAACATTCTGGTCTTAGTTGTTTGGATAAAAAGTACTGTCATGCCACTTAATGTTAATGTTAAGGTATTGATATTGATTACCTTTGATCTGTTAATTCTTTAGCAAACATCCATAGTTTTTATTTTTTTGTTTTGTTTTTGTAGAAATTAAAACAAAAAGTCAAAAAATATAATTGCCAAGATGCTAACAAACAGGCTATAATTATACAGGATTATGTCATGGATACAGTTAATTATACAATTGAATGCCTGCAATAGTCATGTACTGTATTATTACATGACTGCATCACTATTTAACGGTTTTTGCTCCTAACCATCCACAGATGAAAGGTTTGTTTCTAAATGATTGCAATGGCAAAAAGAACATCTGCCATTCACAGCTTGTACAAAAGTAGTTTTATTTTGGAAACATTACTGGATCTCCAAAATTCAACCTCTTCCCTTGAATTAAACAATATTCATAAATAAAGTTTTAAAAATTGTAGGCCATCAATTGCAGTGTTTTTGCCTTTAATGGGTTGGCAACACACACACAGAAAACACTAAGGTATTCAAATAGCAGATCATGCTGCCAATTGCAGCAAATTGCTGTTTATAGAGGAAAAGATGTCTGTCAAAGTTGAAGATATAGTATTATTCTTTGCAACGCATTCCTATACCCAAAATGTTTAGGGTAAGTTATTTTGGAATCTAATTACAAGTTTATTTTAAATAATCAGATATTTTGTCCTGTACAGTGGAGTAAGATAAATGTTTTTACAAAAATATAAGGGGCAACAATGAGAAACCAGGGAATCTAAAATAACTTAGAAAATAACTTAAATGAAGTTAGAGGGAAAATAAACTAAATAATGACCAAGGGAAAAACTAGAGGATAGGGGAAGGGACTGGAGATAACTTAAGTAGAATGCAATGGGAAACACCTAAAGATGACTGAAAACCATAAATATTAAAAAAAAAAACTACCAAATTAACATTTAATAAATAAGTAATTCAAATTAAATTGAAACATGAAAGGTTTAATTTGATTTTAATGTTGACTATGAGTCCCTGCGATGGGCTGGCGACCTGTCCAGGGTGTACCCCGCCTCTCGCCCATTGACTGCTGGAGATAGGCACCAGCACCCCTTGCGACCCCACTCGGGATAAGCGTGCTAGAAAATTGATGGATGCATGGGTTGACTATGAGAAAAAAAAAAGTTTGTGAACTTTTTTTACACAATGTATGTTCATATTTGATGTACACTGTACAGCTCTTGTATTCATCAAGCATAGTCTATACACAGGGGAAAATACTTTATTTGTTTCTAATGAACTGAGTTTCCTTGTTTTCTCTTCACTGCAACACAGTCTTTATGCTGTAAATAATGATGCACCTTAGATCAGGTTTCACTTGCACTCAAGGTGGGGCTTTGTGGTTCTACTACACTTATTGTCAGTCTGTTTGTTTAGTTTGAAGCAGTTGAGTCAGTCCTACAGGTCATTGCAGGATGTGTAGCTGGTATTTGAAATTAAGATTCTGTGAGATGTAGTGATGTAGTATTGGAATTTTGTTACCTAATTATCCAGACATGCCTCTGGTGTTCCCAGTGGTAGTAATAAATAATAAATTATTACCGTAGTAATAAATAAATAAAAAAATTGGTGAACAAGCCTGGTGGAGCTCCTGAAATATTGTTGAGCACCACTTTGAGGCAATCACTGAACTCAGGAGTTTTCTGTAATGTTCAGGAAATGTTCATTAAGATTTCTGCACCTCTTGACAGGTATGTTGGTTTACTGTTCCTGGGCAAGGTATGTATATTTATCTAGGACAGTTTGTGTTTAACAATTATTTGTTATTATTACAATATTCTATTTTACGAAATTATCATTTAGCCATTTTTTATTTACTACTTTTTTCAGTTTTGTGTTGTTTGAATTACTAGTTGGAATTTATCATTTATTTATTCGCAGGATATGTAAACTTTCAAGCACAACTGTACCTACTTGTGTCTCATAAAGACACCACATTAGCCTTTGTATTACCTATGAAAAATAGACCCAGTCTGTGATTCTTCAGATTGTATTTTGCCTCCTTATTATTTTGAGATTATACTGTAGGTATGCTGATTGATCAATGAATAAAAAATATAATCATTAGACTTTCTTTTTTTAAAGGCCAAATGTTAGCTTTACCTTGAGTGGGCACTGATGCTGAAGTATAATTGCAACGTTTTTGGGGTATTTTCTCTGCAGTGGACTATTTCTCTGAATTAGCTGTCAGATCATATATAATTACCACACAGTTAATATGTTCAGGATGCCAATTGGAAACTGATTCTTTGGGCATGCAGTTGGCGCAGTGGTTAGTCGTACAACCCATGTACAGAGGCCTTAGTCCGCGACCGGGGCAGAACCCAGCCTGTGGTCCTTTCCGCATGTCTCTCCCCCTCTATCATACCCCATTTCCTGTCAGCCTACTGTCGAAAAAACACAAGCCCATAGTGCCGCAATAAAGCTAAACTAAAAAAAATAAAAAAAATTGGAATCTGATTCTGTTTTTAAACATTTTTTTATGTTAAAAAATGTTATCACTTTCCTTTTCTCATTAGAACTCAAAATAAATCAGAATTGTTTCCAACAGCAAATATTGAGTGTAATTTCCTCTAGTAGTTAGTAGTGGTCAAGAGCCTAAAGGACCAATGAGAAATGCATTTTATTTTTTTTTTCAAATATATTGCGTTAAATATAAGCATCTTATAAGGCATCACCAATTTGGATATAGAAAGTATAATCTTCGAAAAAGAAAAAAAAAGCAGTAAATAACATGCAAGGGGAAATTAGAAGAGCTTGATATCCATGTCATATAGTTATCTTATCACAGATCAAAGCCTATAAGAACTTTAACATTAAAAACAGGGTGCTGTTTCTAAATTACTAATGTTTTTTTTTTTTACAAGGATGGTTCACCACTGTTATCAATTATTAACTTTCTATTCTTATTCAGGGTCAAGGCATGGAAACTGGGGCTTATTATGTCAGTTCTGCCCAGAGTCACACAGTCCTGATTACAATAGAATAGAATAGAATAGAATAGAATAGAATAGAATAGAATAGAATAGAATAGAATAGAATAGAATAGGTCCAAAACATGGGACATCAGATGTACCAGTGGCAAAGCAAATCATAAATGGAAACAAATAGGTTAGCAGTTAACTTAAAACAATTTTTTAAAGTTGTATGAAGAAAAGACTATAAAAATAAAATAAATTAGAATTAAAAAGTATAATGATCCACTCTAAAATGTCTAATTTATAATATAATGCAATACAAAAAAAAACATGGTATGTTTTCAAAGTATTGGCCTAGCTGTTGAGATTTTTATCTTACTATAAATACAGACATCTTTTTTAAGGCATCTGAGATTTTTTTCAAAAAATATTTTTGAATAAACAACAATAAGAAAAACAAGGAACAGGTTAGACATATGTAGAACAAAGTTGACATGTGACTATAAAGTTGAAGAAAGTGATATTATTGGTTTGATTATAAAACATTACCAAAGCTTTAAACATCTCACAGACTGTTGTTAATTCATCTACAGATGTACAATACACGGCTTAAACAGTCCGACAGATAGACCATTTAAGAAAGGCATTGCTCAGAGATGGAGTCAAAGGAACTGGTAAGTCTGTAAGAGTTGTGGAGATCCACAGCTCAGGTGGGAGAATCGATATTCCAGAAAGCTATTACATATAAACCTACACAAGAAGCAAGCCAACTGTTGGAAAAAAAAAAAACTAAGGTTGTTACAAGCTGTGCACAAGGCACAGCAAACACAGAAATATAACCTGTTTATAAATGTCCATTTTCTAAGGTACCTGCAGACTCACTTCTAAATAAGATTAAATAGCTATAAAAATGATCAATTCCTGTGATAAGCCCATTAAAAGGGAAAGATCCACAACAGAGCACACTCTCTTCAAATAGACTTAAATTCCATCTCTGTGGGGATCCTCTGATGGATTTGCACTAACTGGACGCTGTGTCAATAAAATCCCCCCTACACCCCCTGTACCTCTAGGGGTTATAGAGTACAGTAGTACATCTAAAACATTAGTATTTTCTTCACATTGTGTTTTAATAATACCGAGATACATTAGTCTATAAGCTACAAAATTTCTATTTTCAAAGAACTGCCTCTTAGCAGAGTACATGAAGGTAATAACCTTAAGGGGAAATCTGTTTAGATGAGATAGTTTGTATGCACGGCTCTTCCCCATTGCCTGAAAAATAAATCTGTTATTTTTTCCAAAGGAAGGAGGAACAGATAGATTGCCAAACTGCCCATTTAGTTACTGTTGTCGCTGCAAGATGAAATGACTGAAAATAAGTAAAAGTGCTGAGAGATGAATTTTGTAAATGATGTTAGTTAATTAGACATTTATGTGCTTGGGATTTTTAAGTGTACCATTTGTATGCGGATGTGGTTTCACACATCTTCAACGATGAGTTTCTATACCTTTAGAAACATTGTGAAGAACTGTTCTGCATATAAGCTGTTTTTCAGATGTTTCCCTTAAAGTTCCTGTCATATAAAATCTAACTGATTCATTAATCACTTACAAGACCATTGTTTTATATTAGATTGCCACAGAGTTTTAAGATAGTCCTATCAGTCAACATTTGAATAAAGATTATATCAGATTACATTCATTCATTAGATGAGAAATCAACAAATTGGTTTAAAGAGAAATATTTCCAGTTTATACAGCAACTAGAAAGGTTTCTCTATAAACCTTTCAATCTGTTTCCTGTGCTTTTGTGCTGACATCTGCACGTGACCTGCACCCTTCAGAGTATTGTATCATATCATCACAGAGACCCGAAACACATACTTTAGCTAGTTGTCAGCTTGTCACTCTTCTTACCCTGACTACAATGAGTAGGTGACTGTCTACACAGTTTGACACAAGCTCTGCACTAGATTACAGGATGAAGAGGTCACTGAAGTTAAAGCAGAAATATAGGAGGATGTCTCTGAAGTGGAAGGCAACATAAACCTTCTTCCAGATTTTGAAGAGACCAATCAACAGATGGGAGGGAGGAAACCCTGAAGAAGACACACCTTAAAGGGGAATTTCAGCGCAATAGAAGAGTCTTAATCCGGTCTTTGTCCTCCAAGGACAGAGGAAGTAAATAAATAGTGGATAATAAAAAGATGCCAGAATTATGCTCTGAAACATCTCAGGTGAATGACTTGGAGTCATTAAAGGAATTATACTGGAGATCACAAATAATGAGAGGAGCATTTTTTGGGGGACACCTGGAGAGAATTGGATCTGGTTGACCTTCAAGCTTACATGGGTCTGTTGATTCTTGCAGTGCTTTTCAGTCACTCAGCAAAGCAAAAAAAGCTCTGCGGGATGCAGTCTCTGGCAGGCCAATGAGGTTCATGCTGTTTCTATAATAATTTGATTTGATAACAGTGAAACATGACACATCTGCTGCAGGGAGGACAAATGAACCAGTATTGGCAATGGAATGGTTTGGAGCACCTTCCACTGATGTAGAATCCAGGCTCTGAGGTGACAGCAGAGGAACACCTGGTTCTTTTCAGAGGATGCTTGGTATTATTCAAAGCAGTTTCAAGCAAATCAGGGAAGTATAGAACAATCATCTGAGGGTCACGTGATGCCAGGATCAGCTATGCTTGCAGTTATGCATGCTTACACAGTACCGGAAAAGCTGACAATGCATTTGGGAATACACTTTCAGTGCCTATTTGTATTTTTAAGGCAGCTATTACTTCTGAAACATTGTTCACAGCTAAAAAGTGTAAAATGGAAACAACTATGGCATTTAGAGGTTTTTTTGCCTTCATTTGAGAGCAGTTAAAGCAAACCGATGAAATCTTACCAGGAATACTGAATTCTTAGAATTACTATTAATTAGACATAGTGGCGCAGTGGATATGACAGAAAGGTTAAAAAAAAAACTATTCATCCAAGCAATTAAATAGAAAATACAATATATTTTAAACTACCCACATTTCTAAATACATTTATTTATGAGATTCAAAAAACTATCTTTCCGTCTTTTTTCTCCTTCCTATTTTCTACATCTCAGAGCCGCCAGATTACCTTGCTGTTCTTTCAGCCTCCAAAACCCAAACGGAATTGAGGGGGAGCCAAGAGGAACCAGAACAATTTGGCTTGATAGCACACCCACTGCTCAACATTGCAAAGCGACCACTGTGAACTTAGTTTCTTGAGCCTTCCCTTACCTAGAGGGTACAGCAACTGCATGAGAGAATGTGTATGCTTTGAACCTTTGTGTGAGTGAAGGCTATATTTCTGATAAATCATTCAAAAATTTGGTTCTGCTCTGTTAGGATTTGGTCCAGAGTTTTGCTCAGTGTGTGTGCACATTTGTGTTGTAGAGGCAGAATGAGAGGTCTCTGGCCCAGGCGGAAACCTCAGCTGTGGACAGTCACACTCACATTACCGATAAATGACATATGATGGAGAATTTCACCATGATAGCTTATGTGTGAATACCCACACATTTTTCAAGTAAAAGAATTATAATGAAACTTTTTTTAGCAGTTGATCTTTGCTTTCCTCCCACTGAGTCATCTTTACTGGCACTGTGTAGCTGAATATGGCAATCAAACACGGAAATGTAACTTTATTGGACTGGCTAATAATTTGTTCCTGACTGCCAGGAAACAGTTGGTTTATTCAGCTCTGGCTACCTCCTGCTCAAATTGTGCTAGATCTGACTGAATCAGATTATATATTGCGCACAAGTACATAGAAATACATACACACAGATGGGATAGAGGGGGGAAGAGAACTACAGAAAAAGACCCAGAAAAGGAGAGGAAACTATTTTCTACTCCTGCCTTTGAAATGTAGCACTAATTCTAGTAGCAAGATGAAGGTCACTCTTATGTTTATTCTAATTCTCAATTAGATTTTGTTTGTTCTATGAATCTACTTTGACCTAAACCATTTATTGTCGCTATTAATTTTTAGGGCCATTCACCTCCTGGGTGATTAGCCTCTATTTCTGCCTTAGGTTGCCTTTTGCATCCTCTTATGCTTTTCTTTTTTTTTTTTTTTTATCATTGTTTAGTCTCCTGGTTCTATTGTTATCAAATATGAAATGGTTAATTTTATACTTCTACAAAGCCCTGTGACTGATTAAAAACAATCCCATCTATAAAGGAAAATTTGGATTAACTCTTTGTTATCAGGTTTGCTTATGCAAAAATGCACTAGTAATGAATAAAAAAAAAACTGCTCAGAACTACCAGAGAGACATGATGTGACATTTCATGCTCAACAAAACATACTGTACAGGAATAGGCTTCTGACCTTTTTAAGTTTGAATTTATGAATCAAAGAGTTACGTGCTAGGACAAACAAACACAGTCTCTCCATCTCTCTCCTTTTGCTTAGAAATTCAGCATGCTCTTCGAGCAGGATAGTTATTATTCTGATCTCACAGGCCGTGCAGAACAGCACTTGGAAAATTCAAATGTCACATTTTTCATTTATTGTTTACTTCATCTATTGTTAAATATACAAATCACCAAAACTACCTTACATGTAACACAAAGAAAAACACAACACAGCATAATAATTATTTTCTAGTATTACTAAATAATGGGTCATATTAAAACTAATTATTGCTGTCAAGAAAATATAGCAATTTGTAGGCGGTAGATAATGATTTTGAATTTGTTTATGTCTTTCAGATTCTTCCTTAGTGTGCATCATGTTTAATATCTTGCATATCTTTTTCTCTTTTTTTGTCCATTTTCTTGTGCATTTTGTAGTGTTGTTAGTCATGCCATTGCTTTTTCAGTTATTCTTTCTGTATTATTGGATAGGCTCTGTTAGTTTCCTTCTTGTGTTTCTCAGTTTTCCCCTGTTTCATCATTTCTCCCTCATCCTTAGCCATTAGATAATTAGTATATTTCATTCACCTGATCATGTTGTCTATGGTATGCACCTGTGCCATGCTCAATTAAAGTAGTCAACCTGTACCAAGGCCAGCTTCGCACACATTACATTCCATGTTTGGTACATCATTCCTCTTAAAATCTGCAGCAGTCCATGCTTGTAATGTGTAGAATTTATGTGCACCCTTTTTTTTTTTTTAAGTTTGTGTCATCTGGTTTTTAGAAACAGATCAACTGTCACAGATAGACCCAAACAGTACATCCAGTGGAAGACAGAGTTAGACTGTCTGTCATGCAGCAGAGGAGGAGAGCTGGTACGAATTTACCACACTGACAAAAAAAGGGCTCTAATGGTGACAATTTCGATAATGAAAACAGTGAAATTTAAAAATTGTTTGTCCTCGGTCTTGGGCTTCTTATCTTAAAGAAATGAGTTCCACTTTATGAACCAGGTTTGACAACTTTAAATTTTGTTTTTCATTAGAATAGAATAGAATTCAACTTTATTGTCATTACACTGTCAGAAGTACAGAGCAGCGAAATGCGGTTAACCATGGTGAACCTTGTTAACCATGAAATCAGAGACTCTGCAGCCAGTACGGTGGATTCACATAGAATTCCTATCTAAACCCTGTGGGGAAGTGGGGAAGCGGCCAGCGGTGAATCCTACGCCGTGAGAGCGTTCACTGCTCCGTTCACCTCGTACTACTAGATAGAGCCAAAGTGTTGTCAAACAGCAGCACCACATGGAGAGAGGGTTCGCTAAAGAGAGAGAGAGGGTGATCACTGAAGTTGAAATGAACACA
The DNA here is from genome assembly GCF_000732505.1 of Cyprinodon variegatus. Classification (NCBI taxonomy): domain Eukaryota; kingdom Metazoa; phylum Chordata; class Actinopteri; order Cyprinodontiformes; family Cyprinodontidae; genus Cyprinodon; species Cyprinodon variegatus. The sequence continues at coordinate 226,460 of NW_015150702.1, forward strand.
GAGAAAACTGTAAACAAGGTAGAAATAAGGACTGTTCCCAAAAGCTCTTAAAAAAGCCATTTTAGTTTAGTCCTAGGTGGACTGTTCATCACCCTCTGTTACATGCAGCACAGACCCCGCTCTGTCACTGCCCAGCATCTATGCTTTCAGGGGGGTAGATATATAAGGAACGCCATCTAGACAAAGCTTTGTGCTCTTTTTTTCAGTGCTTCTGGGGCTTTACCAAAAATTGATGGCCTCCACTGAGAGATTCAAAAGTTGTCCATAGAAAACAATTCAGCAGCAGTCTCAGAAATTCCTTCAGAATTCAGAAATTCCTTGACAGCAAATGCTATGGGGCTGCTGGGAGTAACGAAAGGTCCACACCAAAGGCTCTTGAAAGCTGGTGATTTTCTAAATATTAAAAAAAAACACTAAATAAGGTAAATATGCCAAATATATATATACTGGAGGCACAGGAATAACATGTGATGATATTCAATAACTTTATATCAGGAAATAGTGCCAAAACTAACGTCTGCCAGGATGGTGATGTCATTAGTCGTAATTAAAAATGAATCGGCTCAGATGAAAATTTTATCTGCACAAATGAAATAGCGATGAAACGGTAAGTTAGATCATTTTGATTCAATTCGGTAGTTGACCTCTGTAGTTGACCTTTGGGGGACCTAAAATAAAATCTTTAATACATCTGAGACAACGGTAGCACACAAGATCTTTGAAAAGAAAAAATTAAATTTATTTTTTCAAATGACCATTTTAAATGCAAAAACCTGCACTAATGAAGCACTAAACATTCAGTCTATTTGTTAAGGTTTTTTCACATCAGTGGAGAGAGACGGCAAGCTCAGTTCGTGGCAGTTGCAGCGGTGTGACACTTCTGGTGGCTCGTTGTGGAACTTCCGGCGGGTCGTTTTGGCAGCGTTGTGACACTTCCGGCGGCTTCTGAAGCCCCCCAAACGGTGTCAACAGGACAGCGGACTGCCATGCTAGTGGCAGGTGCCAGCAGAGCCTGTCACCTTGGTGACAGCATAGTGGTGGGTGCCACTGGCCTCTTATTGGCAGATGAATTACTTCATTCCATAAAGTGAATGTGACTGAAAGTTTTAATGCAGTCTATTAAGAAATATTAAAAATCATAATATTAAAAGTGAACAGACCAGTGAATCTGACAATGGAAAAATTGCAAATCTTCTTTTAGAAAGTAAGCTTTTATGAGCGATGCAAACAGCAACTTTTAAACAGAGCGTGCACAAGGAGAAATGGGCTATTGAATGCTCTCGTACACGTTTATTAGGCCTTCCCTTCAAGGAGCAGGGACAGGGTTGTGCATGTGCATTTTATCTCTACGTGAAGAGGTCAGGTCTTTTTAAAAATCCGTTAAACAAAATCCACTTTATATTTAAACATTTATAGTGAGAGGCTTCTCAAATTTCATATACATTTCCTTTCATATTCATCTCACAATAGATCCCATACATCCAGGACATTACCCATATTCACATTTTCAGTATTACACAGACTTCTTTAAAAAGAATTGCATTTATAAGATCTTAATATTGGTGAGAGCACATTGATGTCTGACAACAGCGTTCAAAATATTCAGTATGTTGAGCATATCTAAGCTCAACATATATCGTACTGAATGACCTTAAGGCTGAACGCATACTGATTTTAAAAAAATTAATAAACTGTAGGCTTTAAACCATTCATATTTTTTTCTGTTGTTAAAAAAATATCTATTGAAGATCATAGAGATTAAAAATCAATTTAACATGAAGAACTATTCAATATTTTCTGAACATCAAGAAAACTGGTTCTAACAATGAGCCATTGTTACCTGTATATTGGCTAAAGCAACAGTTAAACACAGCATCTGGTTTTGCAGATTGGTTTATTTTTGTTGTTTTGGGTGAAGTTGATTTGTTTTGCCTTGTTTTCATTTTTGTAAGCAGGTAAATTGATTTCACTTTACAATATTTTGTTTTTGTTTAACTCTTCCTAAAAGGAAAATGCATGAATTAAAAAGTTAAAGCATCCAAACTCAGGACTATACCATTAGAGAAGAGGGGTTTGATCTCAATTATAGTGTTTTCTATATTAAGTTTGAATATTTGTTTGGGTTGAATTTATTTATTTTTTTATTCATTGCTAAAAGTATTTCTAAATTAGCTGTTCATTTAAAAGTAATTTAAAATTTTAAAATTTCTTGTTATTGTGCAGCTGTACATCATTTTAAAAAAATGGTTTCTCTCAATTTAGTTCCACCTCTATATGAGAAACATGTCTGCCATTATTCTTGTTGTTGGTGTGGTCTGGCTGATGTCCTGCACCAGAAAAAAATAAAGACTTGTTAGCTGAAAACTCTTTGGGTCCCACCTCTAAGACTGCTTGACCTCCTGACAAGCATGTGACAATGGGAAAGACTCAATTTAATGTCACGGAGTAAAAAAGGATAACATTTTTGAGGAACAATTATTAATATTCCTAAATTTACTCAGCTTTGAATTTTTTTTAGTAACCAAGCAACATACCTGACATGTTTTTTATTGTCTGCCTTTTATATAATCTTACTTCCACAGGAAATCAAAAAAAGATATACACAGCAATGTGTAGAGTGCACAAGCAGATATCTATGAATGCTCTTTTCTAAAGACTCCAACTGTGAGAATGAATAGCATTCAGACAATGCATCAGCAGTTTTTTACACTTTTGAATTGAAGTGGAATGGTGCCACTCTCATTAACAAAAGCGCAGTCCCTACCGTCTTAGTATGCAGAGTTAGGTCTAGGAACACTTTCCGAGTGAGTGGTACTGAAACAATCGGTGTGCCACTCTAATCTCGACACTGCTGCTGAGCTTTGGATCTGGTTGTATTTGGCAGACAGATTCCCCTTGTGGTGTGGCAGCCTGCAATAGCTCTGGTCTTTGTAGTACTTCATGGTTGCCAAAATCTAGAGGAAAGGTCATTTATACCGCTGACACAGTGGGAGAAAAACACTCAGGTGTCTGCAAGGGAAGCCAACCTCATACTTCAGTTGCTGGCACTATGTATTGTCTGCACAATTCCCTCTTCTTAGTTTGCAGCCTTCGCTGGAGCAGAGCATTTCAGTGTGTTCAATCCCTGACTGTATCTTCCTTCTATACTATAAGTAGAGATAGAAATACTGCGCAAGTTTTGCAACTCAATGGTCAGACTTTTGTGTTAACAGCGATTCTGGGCTGAATATCTAATACATAAGGAACTTAGCTCAAGCAGTGCTTTTATTTTAAAATTATATTTTCCTACTCTTGATTAAATGAAGAACTTTAAATAAATTTACACTTACATTCCACTGGTTGCTTATGCTCTTCCCTTGAAATTAATGATAAAAGCATTGTGATAATGAAAAATTGAAGGCCAGAGGGAAGAGCAGAGACATGCAAAATCCTTTCAATTCTACCTACAAACCCTCTGTTACTGAAGTCACACAGGTCAATTATAAAAATGTAACTCAGTAGATATTAGAGAATTACAACATATTCATAAAATATCACATAAAAACTAACTTTGACACATCTTGCACACTTCTGCAACAGTGGCATATACAAGGGAGTAAAAGCATGGACCACTGTAAATCTAATTTGAAATAGAGAAGAAAGGAAGTAACATTTGAAAAATCAATAAAAGTGTAAAAATAAGAAAAATGTATTTTCAAATTTCAAACCCACTCAGTTTTTGTCACATTACATTTAAGGAGGTACTCACGTTTAAAGGCCACGTCAACAAACTCTCTAAAACAATGAAGTTCAGATATATTCGTTCATCATTTACATTTCAGGCATCTCAGATGTTTCTGCATGCCATGGTGTTCTCGCACATCGAATATTGCTTTATAACTTGTTCTCTTACAAATGAAACCACATTTAAACAAATAGAATAATTATATAAAAAAGCTTTAAAGATTTTTGCTAAAATACCTGTTTCATACCACCACTGTCACATTCTTGAGACTTACAATCTCCTAAACTTTGAGAATTTTAAATAGCTTAAATTTGCTTGTATGTTTTATAAAGTACTCAATGGACTTGCACCACCGCCATAAAGGGAATTCATAAAACTGAAATCCTCTTCACGCAAAGCCACTCGGTCTACGGTTAGAGGAGATTGGAAAGTGTCCTTTAGATGGATCACCTTTGGCCAGATTGTTCTTTCAGTCAGGGGCCGTAACATCTGGAACAGCATCCCTCTCACTTTCACAGAATCCTCCACTTCAAGACTCAGTTAAAAACCTGATTAAAATCAAATCAACAATGTGCTCATTAGGTCTTAACGATCTCCTGGTGCATGACAGGATTGAGTGTTACTTTGTAAAGATCTGTACACATTTATGCTAATGTCTCTGTTTGAACTGTATGACCTGACCTTGTAAGTATGTGGCCTCATTTTTTTAAGTGTTCTGTTTGTTTTTATAATTTTTTTTATATTTGTTGTTGGCATTAATATTATACACATTGCCCAGGGACAACAGTTGAAAACCAGCTTCATACGTAGCTAATACTCACACATTTACAGAAATATTCATTAAAGTATACTATCCCTGACAAAGTAAAACAAATAAATAAAAAATGAAAAAAACGAATGCACACTTTTTAACTGATTCAAATACTAACATTTGGATATTTGCAGATCTCAATACCATTTTGATAAAAGAGCTCTATTTACTTTAATACAATTACCTTTACTGGTAATTTGTAAAGCATTAGCAAGTATAATGTGTATGATTATACACATCTATATAAGTATTAAAGTATTTCTGAATCTGATTCTAAAGGCATTTAGAGAGGATTTTTTGTAAAAATCAGAAAAGTATGTCAAAAAAAACACTAGCTTTAGTTAGCAGGAAAAAAATCCATCCTAAAAACAAGAATTCAATGAAAAGGGCTCAAAAAAATTTATTTATTTAATCAAAGGCAACTGCCCATAAAGGGGTATACTTTTCTGCCTTTCACAAGATTTATGACCTGATTTAAATGTAGTATAGAAACTGTATAGATTGGGCTCATTTTCATTGATACTAGATCTAAAATCTTCTTCAACATATAAATATATATAAACATTGAATTGGTACAATAGGGAGGCACTGACTTTTTCACTCTAGCCCTTTACTGTAGATGGCCATTATACACTTAAAGTGGGTTTGTGTCACTTATAGAAGAAAAGAGAGACTTGCAGCTGGCCTGCAGAACCAAGCATGCAAGGAAATGTACAGTAAGCATTTACTTGCATTCACACAACAGTAAAGTCTTGTAATAATCAACTTTGGAAAAGCAAACTTTCATGGTCATGGAAACAATGAAACCATGGAGTAATAAACACCTACAGGTTGTGCAAAAGAAAAATGTTGGTTGATTAAAAATGCAAAATATTTTCCTTCAGCGATACAACATAGGAGAAAGTTATTTGTGTAAATTAGAAACCAGATATATTATATACTGTGCATAAACAGGCACATTATATTTTCTCGAATTGTTAGAGACTAAATTAGACATATATATTTTTTATTTAGTTTACCAGAGAGATTTACCTTATATGAATGTAAAAAATGATAACACATTATACACATGCATTTTCTTTACAAGATAATATATATTAACATCTTCAAAAGTAGGAATTTGAAGTTTTCTAAGACTGCAGTTTAAACTCTTTTAAACTTTTTATTTATGTCTCCAAAATCTTCTTAAAATAGTGTGTTGGAATTTTGGTTCAATTCTTTCTGACAAAATTGTTTTAGCTCAGTCATGTTTGAACAATAAAGTATTCAAAAACACCTTTTTAGTTGGGCCACAGATTTTCTTTGTGGCTGAGATAAGAGCTTTGCGATGGCCACTGTTCTTCTTACGCCCCTTTCTAACTACTTTGGCAGTATGCTGAGGATAATTGTCCATTTGGAAGACCCATTTATGCCCAAGTTCTAACTTCCTGGATGATCTCTTCAGATGTTACCTCAAGATTTCCACATATTGCTCTTTCCTCCTGCTGATATTGATTTTGTGAGGTACATTATTTTAGTTCCCAGCCAAACACCAACATAACAGGATGTTGCCACATCTCTGCTTCCACAGCTAGAGTGGTGCCTTCTGGCTTGCAAGCATATCCTGTTTTATTACAATGCAACAATGGTTATTGAGGCAATCTACTACAATCATCAAGTTTTGGCAAAAAAGATACATTTAATTAAAATGTTATTTCAAAGTGTCTAAATTATGTAAAATAGTCATTGAGCTACCAATTATGCTATAATCTTTTTTTTAAATTATGCCCATGTTCATCCATCCATCCATCCATCCATCCATCCATCCATCCATCCATCCATCCATCCATCCATCCATCCATCCATCCATCCATCCATCCNTCCATCCATCCATCCATCCATCCATCCATCCATCCATCCATCCATCCATCCATCCATCCATCCATCCATCCATCCATCCATCTTCTGCTTATCCATCAGGCTAGTTCCTACCTCTAATAGTCTATAGGCAAAAGGATCTAAAGAGAACGGGTTGTTCTCATCAACAATCTTCCGATGTCTCATTCATCAGGGCCAGACTAAATTTCACATTTCATGTCACATTTAGTCTGGTTTATCAGGCTAGTATCTAATGGCAATTAGCTCCCATTTAAGAAAGCATAAGATTGCTTACATCAGTTCTTATTGCTTGGAAAATGTGGTGTTCTGTTTACTGGCAAGGTACAAACAAAGTTGGTGCATCCTTTAGGGGGCTGGTTATCCCTGTCCTATGCAAAACAATGATGTTCCCTAATTTTTCTGGACAGGACGGAGCTGCTGTTTCAAAAGTAGATTTCATGAGGATTACTCCGACATGCGTGAATCCAAAGAAATGCCACTTGTGCATGAATTTTTTTTTGGTGACTTTTTTACGGTACTAGTGGCTCGTTTTCATGGACAGTAGGCTGACAGGAAAGGGGGTATGACAGGGCGCTAGAGGCATGCGGGAAAGGACCACAGGCCGGATTTGAAACCGGGTCGCCTGCGCCGAGGACTAAGGCCTGTATACATGGGTCGTGTCACGCTAACCACCAAAGCACACCCCTTGTGCATGATTTTAAGTTAGAAATGATATTTTAACAGATAAGAGCTCCAAACTATTTATTTTATGTGATAAAGGTCCTTAAAGTATCACAAAATGAGGACCAGTATGTAAGGGGAGTTTTAAGAAACTGCAGGTGCTATTTTGTCATTTGCAATTTCAAAACACACAGCAAGGCTTCGAGCGATTCAACATGTATTGTTTCATGTAGGCTGATCCATGGGTATTTTCAGCTTTATTTTGTCTTCATTGACATTTTAATATGAATTTATGACACAATTTAGAACCTTTTTTGAAGAAAGAATAATCTAATGCCCTAAAAGAGAATAACTAGAAAACCTTTTAATGCTGTTTTACAAGGACATTGGTACCTTACAGAGTAAGAACTGGCGTGCTTGCATTTGAAAACGGGCCACAGTTGTGCACTCATTCAGTAAAAATGGATCTGTTTTAGATCAACCTCTGACCTACATGTCCAGAGAAAGTTAACATATTTTTTTGTATTTGAAGTTTAGCACAATATTGCACTGAGCAGCTGGGTAAAATAGGATGTCCTAAGTCTGTCAGAGGCAGACAATACGCAGTCCATTCCTTCAAATATTGTACTGACATACAAACCAAAAAACATATAAAATATTTGCATACTCATTTTCTGTTTTGTGCTGGATTTTGTTAATCTATGTTGCATTTCCTGTGGTCAAGCTCAGAGAAGGCATAAATAAACTTCATCTTATCATATAACCAATTATAGGGACAATAGATGATAGTTTGTAAACATAAGGATATACAGTATAGATAAATATATACATCCCGTATCCTACAGTACACACACATATACATCTCTCTCTCTTTCTCTCTCTCTCTCTGTCTCTTTGTCCCTCTATCTCTCTCTCTTTATATATATAAACATATATTGAGGACATTGAAAACAGTTATGAGTACTTCAGAATTCCACAAACAAATGGCAACCTCGAGAAAATGACAGCAAAAGCGACTACTGCCAAATACCTCTAATACCTCTAATAAGTAAGGCAAGTCCTAAGAAGTTTGCTCAATTGCAAGAATAAGTCTCGGACAATAAATAGCTACACTCTACCAGTAATCCGATACCTTGCTGGGATAATAAGCTCGACAAAGGATGAGATACAGGACACAGATGTTAAGACCCGAAAGCTCCTAACCATGCACGAAGGGTACCACAACAAATCTGACTGTACGCTAGCTGTAAGGAAGGCGGCCAAGGACTAGTGAACATGAGAGCCTCTATCCAGGATAAAACATCCAAGTGCCATCAAGTGCCATCAAGGCAATGCTCCAACAGACGACGTGCTCAGATAATGTCTCAGACGATGGGGAACAGAAGACGAGTTGCTGGAGGTTCCTTCATGGTACAGTAGGATAAGCCCCTACTTGGGATGTACCACCGATACATAACCAAAGTGGTGGATATCAGGAAATGCTACCAATGGCTAGACAAAGCTGGACTGAAGGACAGCACAGAGACACTAATCATGGCTGCACAGGAGCAGGTCCTGAGCACCATAGCAATAGAGGCCCAGATCTACCACACAAGACAAGATTCCCGGTGTAGACTATGCAAAGGCCCCTGAGACAATCCAGCACATAACTGCAGGGTGTAAGATGCTGGCAGGGAATGCTTACATGGAGCTTACATAACCAAGTGGCTGGAATAGTGTACAGGAACATCTGTGCAGAGTATGGGCTGGGTACCCCAAAGTCAAAGTGGGAAACGCCTCCAAAGGTGGTAGAGAATGGCCGAGCCAAAATTCTGTTGGACTTCCAGATACAGACGGACCGAATAGTAATAGCAAACCAACTGGGCATTGTGGTGGTGGACATAAAGCCGAGGAAAGCCGTTGTGGTTGACATAGCAATACAAGTGACTGCAACATCAAGAAAAAGGAACATGAGGAACTAGAGAAATACCAAGGGCTCGGAGAAGAACTGGAGAAACCTGGATGGTCAAGGTATCAGTGGTGCCCATGGTCATTGGGGCACTCAGGGCAGTAACCTCTGGCAGTAACTTGAGGAGTGGTTAGAGCAGATTACTGGAAATACATCAGACATCTTGGTTCAGAAAATTGCAGCAGAGATACAGATCCTCCTTTTTTTGTTTATTTATATTTATATTTTTGTTTATTTATATACATATATATATATATATATATATATATATATATATATATATATATATATGTGCTATCTGTAATAATCTCTCCTGTGTCTATGCTGAATACTGTGGATGATTTTGTCCTTCCCTCATGTTTGATGGCACCACTGTGAAGCATAGTGTATGTTTGAACCAGTTTCTAGAAGTTATTAACTCAGGTAGGCAACTTCAAACATAAAAAACTAATTTTATAAATAATGCATGGGCTGAATTTGTAAGCAGGTTCATAATCAAGCAGGATGCAATCTGAATAGAAAACCTTGAGCCTCCATCACATAATGTATATTGAGTGAACAAACATACTGTAATACGGTATATAAGTGTCAAAATACTCCATAAAAAATGTAATCCATAACAGAGATTGTTTTTCAGTCACAGCAGATGCCGATTTAAAAAAAAAAAACTTTATTAATCCTTACTGTTGTATAAAGCCACTGATTACCCAGCCTCTGATATTTCCTGTTAGAGTATTATGACATTTATTTATATGTACATTACAAAGCTCTCTGTTGCAGTTTTGTAAGCTCTTTATCCTCTAAACATACCCTAGAAAATGTACAAAGGCCCTGTAAGCAAGAGCCTCTATGGCTAAAGCTTTACTACACTAAACACTTTAAAAAAAAAATCTTTCAAATCAGAACTTGCTTTTCTGTTTATAGAGCCAATCTTTGATGTTTCTGCCTATGATTGCAACCAAAGTACAACAAACTGATTATTCTCTTTTCTGTCTGATAGGCTATGCGACTTAAAAAAATAAATAAACATCAGGTGGACACTATAGGTCAGAGGTCGGCAATCCAAACTATTCAGAGTGATATTGGAGTGAAAAATCTGCCTGGAGCCACAAAAATGTAAAAGTCTTGTATAAGCTTAATATGGTAACATTGGCTCTGAGTGTATTAGCCCACTATAAAAAAGGACTGCGTGGGCTTAAATATATAATAAGTATTCATGATTAAATGTTTATCCTGGAGCAAATATCAGATCATGTGAAGATATTTGGTGCTTTAAGTTTAAATTTCATCACAATATTAATGTATTAAGTTTTGTTGCTTTGTTAAAATTATGGAAAACCAATAAAGAAAATATATTTTTGGTGTTTTTTTTTGTTTTTTTTTGTTCGAACGGTTTTCCATGCTTGCAACAAAACTAGAAGGAGTAGAGGAGTTTGGAGAAGCAAACCACTTCTTAAATCTATCGTTGCTCTCCTCTAATTTATGAAGAAGTAATGCAGTCGTACTTTTTTTCTCACTCCTAACTTGGTTGCTGGCTGCATGTTTAACATCCCTTCCCTGGAAATGCCTTTCCAAATTACTCTTTTTATTATTGGACAGCTTATTTTTACAAAGCAAACATGCAGGCAATCCTTCCACATTGGTAATGAAAGCAAATGATTCAGTCCATTCTTCTTTGAATCCTCTGTTCTCATCAGCTATCTTTCTTTTTTTCCCCTTTGGGATTCATGGCCTGAGACACACCCGACGCTTTGTTTCCAACAGCCACCTGCCTGGCACCGTGCCATGTTGAGACGTGTGTTTCAGGTTATGAAACAAATCCTCCTTGCCAGAAATGTTTGCATTTATAGTTTAAATGTATTTA
>NW_015150702.1:237389-270840 GCF_000732505.1 Cyprinodon variegatus
TTTTATTATACACATTTTTACAGCATTGGAAAACCCAATGAATGTTTGTTTGAACTCCTGCACACCATATTAAAACAAACAAACAAAAAATGATCTTCATACATTTTTGAAAAAGCTACAGAGAGCCACAAGTGGGGCATTAAAGAGCCAACCTCTGCTATAAGTACTGTAGTGCCAGGCACCTAAATGTCTTAAGCAGATTTACAGTCTGTAAATTGAAGGAAATTCATAGATTTGAATAGGGTGAACCCAGTTTATCTTGAGGATAATCCTAAAATTAAATAGAAGAAATCAAAATTGTTCTAATGTTTGAAATGCTAAGACATAATCCCTGTATGCTCCATTTCAGTTTTACCAAATGCAAACAGGATTATGATTAGTAGAGGTAGAGTAGTTAAATGATGTTCAACAATTTACAATGACAGCAGCATTCCAGTTTAAACAGCATTTAGATAAAATAATCTAACACATCTTTTTAACACCCATTCATTGAGGTTATATAAATGTAAGTGTATTGTCATATTTTTTACTATCAGTGTATTGTGAGCATAAAATATACTCAGTAACAATAAGTTGATTGCACTTTCCACAGTTTGTCACAATGCAGCTATCCCAAAATCATGAGCAGTGAATAAGACTGGAAAGTCTGAAATTCCAAAGTCATAACCCTTCTCTCTCAACTGGCATTTTGCACAGCAGGACATTTTCCATCCATTGTGGTGTTCTACTGCAGTGGAACTGAAGCGGAGATATGACTGCATTGGATCCAAGATACCCCCATTGTACATGCCCAGTAAAATGTGTCATTTTGACCTGCACAGTTCTGAACAATGTTGTTCTGGACAGGTAGGCTAAATTTGGAGCTCTGCCTCTGAGACTCAGGCTGGAAGAGTGACACAGATCTTCATTTGCCCTTTTAGAGTGTAACTTTTAAACATATTTTAGCCAAGAATATATATATTTTTTTATTTTATATGTTTTATTTTGCAAAGAGTTTGTTGTGCAAAAAACAAACAACAAACTATGAGTAATATAATATTTAAAACACAAAAGCAGATGGTTTGAAGTTAAGTATTTCCCCCAATATTATGCATGACTTTTGTTCTATTTATTTTATACTGATGTCTATTTAATATGTCAACCACAATGGCTTTCCTCTGCTTTTTGTTTTTCATGGTTTCACAAGGACGTTTTTGTTTTTACGTAGCCTGTATAGAATAATCTGTTAGTAAAGCACAGGGCAAAGCATCTAGGTGCTTTGTGAGCAACTCCTACTCAAAATATAAGAGCTTCATCACAACAGAGCCTCACTGGCAGAACCTATCACTGTGCTGTGTTGCTATGTACCATTAGAAGCCGTGTGCAGCGCCGTCATTGTGTGTTCCATCTTCATAATTCTCCTTCACACCTTTTCTTAGTGTCATAATGTTTTCCATCAAGGTGAAGGAAAAGTGCTGTGGGAGAGACAAACAACATTAATCTCATCCCTTCTTTTGTAGCCCTAGACTTTCATACATTTTAGTCTGATATGCTTCCTGCTTGTATATCTTTTCTCACCTGCATTTCAACATGAATACTCAGTTTTAGTCAACTTCCAATTTCACAGATACTTTGTTCTACAGTTTTTCTCTTGTTTTTTTTTTTTGTGGACAATCTTACTTTGTTCAAAACTTCTGCAAACTTTCAACATTTGTTCATGATTCATGTTTATTTATGGATTATATTATCTTGCCTGCCCATAGTTTTGTGTCCTGACTAGCATATGACCTCAGATTTAATCTATACTTACATGTCTGACTATGACTTAGGGTTAAGTCATGCTTGCATTTTAAGCATTACTTTTTTACTTACTAACAAAAAAGATACAATTACTCTAAATCACTATCAATAAATATCTGTTAGAAGGGACATTTTACTGTTTTTCCTGCAAATTAGATAACATTACATTACAGATTAGCAAAGACTGACTTTCCTGAGACGAACTGCTTTTATTTACAGTTAAACAGATTTTAAGAGTTATGGTTGCCGTATCATATTAATTAATATACACAATAAAAGCATGTATAACACTATCTTTTTGAGAATTAGGACATCGTAGAGTAGGGATGTCAGAAACCAGTTCTGGACTACCAGTTTCCTATTAGATGCTTCTGTCTTTTAACACATTTAAAGCAAGCAATTAGGTCCTTTGCAAGACAATGGAGAGCTTGACTTCAGCTGAGGGGGTAATTAAGCCATTTGATTGAGGTTTGTTGGACCACTGAGATATCTAAAAGCTAGAGATATCTAAATATCAGGACTTGAGTTTAAGAACCCTGCTTTAGAGTCTGACAACCTGAAAACTGCACTATATAAACATTACATTTACTGGATGCAGCTGGATTCATTCCTGGATAAAATTAAATCACAGTCAACAATTATGCCAATTGTTGGAACTTATTGAAATGTTTACTAAACCTTTTTTTTTTATTTCATTTTAGTTATTTTTTTTTTTTTTTGACAAGGCAAACCCACCATGTGCTAGTTCTGACATTTTTTGTGGACTTTTTGCTGTTTTAAAATCATTCTAAGGTGTATCTAATTTTATAAGCAGCTGTAATATACATATATCAACTAGCCCAAAAAGGACTCCCCCTTTAGAAAAATCTGTAAAAAAATATAATGTCTAATATCAGTAGGCCTATATGACATTTATAATTTAGTATAATATGATATTGCAATCGCTCAATCAATAATATGCCACAAGAAAACTGATATGATATGGTTCAGTATATGCATCATGTAAAGGCCACACCTGCCCATGTTTGCATGCTCTTTCTGTTTTGAAATGGGATCCCACAGTGAAGGGGGAGTGCACTGTAAAAGATGACTCACCCTCCTCTGTGGCTGGGTAGTTATTTAAAGTAATTGCCATACGGACAGTTTAATGTCCATTTGGATAATCAATTTATCTTTTTTTTTACCCTGTAGGTTCACTCCTCTCAAAGTGAGAATCTATGGGGCCAAAATTGTTGCTTTATTATTTGCAAATATGTGTGAAGAGTTGTGTATCTGTATCTCGATTTGTGTGTGTGCAGTGAGATTTGAAAAAAAAAATGTAAATGAAACTGTAAATGTGTGCAGAGATTTGTGTGTCTGTAAAACAATCTGCAAATGTGTAAAACTACTGTGAGTGTAATACAGTAAACCGCTCAACTTGTAACTAATGATTTGTCTGTGTTTCTTAGATTGATCTACAAATTTTCAAATCTTACTACAGATTTGTAAATCTGAATACAGGTTTGTGGCTTTTTTTACACATTTGCAAACCATATTACACACACAGTAGTTTTACACATTTGCAGATTGTTTTACAGATACACAACTCTCAACACACATTTCCGTGTAATAAAGCAACAATTTTGGCCCCATAAGAATCTCTTCCTATTTTCCGCATCCACGCTGAAGGAATGTTGTTAAAAATAGATGTAAACTTGTCACATTGTTTTGTACTCCAAAAATTTGCAAATCTCTAATTTATTTCAGTTTTCAACCCAAACATGTAAAGGTTTTTTTTTTATGTGTGCAAAACTGACATTTTTTACAGTGTCTGAGTTTTCTACCCATCTTCCACCAGCCCCTGCCTAATCCTCATCACAATTGGTCCTTTTTTTACGTCAGTCAAAAGACAGTGGGCGGGACTCAAACAATCCACTCGTGCTCCAAATGCTGTGGACCGTGCGCCACGGCAGACCAAGAGCAGTGCAGACAGATGTACAGGAACGGCAGCGTTTATCCTGCTACCGGTGGAGCATTCTTATCAGCGCTGACCATCTAACGTTGCTTTCTTTTATTTCCCAGAGTTTCTCTAACTGAGCGCACTCATCAGCAGTGCATCCAAGAGAAAAATCTACATTGCTCCTTTTTCTTTTCTTTAAGAGGAGCGAACATTTATTGCACAAACAAAACAGTCTAGGGATTGTTGACTGGGCTGCATTAACCCATTTTCCCGGTGGAAGAAAAAAAAAAAAACACGCTCCAGCAGGTCCACCTGGATAAGCTGAGGAAGTCGTCCTGTCCCGGTTAGAGGTCCAGGAAGGAGACGGGAGTGGAAAAAACTCGAGTGGAAGACAGGAGCAACAAAGAAGCAGGCAGGATGAACCTCAAGAGTCATTTGATTTTCACTCTCTACACTATTTATGGGATTGTGCTGAAAGGTGAGTATGGGACGCGTGGTGTGTGCGTGGAGTGAATGAGCGCATCATGTTTTGTTCTTGTGCGCACATATATGGTTCCAAGTCAACTGTTTGATCGGATGAAGAGGGGACAAATAGCGCGGTCACAAGTGGGTCCTGCCAGACGGGTGATGAGCGTCTTTTTTCCCCCTCTTCTACGCGCATGCACGCGCGCGCGCACATTAACGCGCTCTTATTGCTCTTTCATTGAAAACATGCGTCTATGGATATTGTTGCTGTAGACGCCCGTGGTGCAGCACAGTCAGAGGACAGCCCCTGTCTTAAACGTTGAAGTCCCACAGCGTTTGGGATGTTTATGATAATACAGGCTTAACTGAATGAAACTGACGTGCAGGGCAGAGCGTCTCGTGCGCCTACGGCATCCATTTCTGTCCTGTGTGCGAGCTGTTAATAAAAACAGACACACCTCACAATGAAATCTCAAACCCTACGGCTGCTTTTGACTTACTGCTCTTGGATGAGTCACTGGAAGCGTTTTTACGCGCTCTTATATTCTTGGGGTTTCTGTATCTAAACGGAGGACTCCTTTTGAATTATTTTCTTTTGCACGTGTGGCACCTTTTATTTTCTTTTGAGGAAGACTGCACGCCTAAATGCAAACTATAACACACACTCACAAAAAAAGACAAGTTACACGATAGAGGCTTTGCTTTTAATCCATTTAACTGATAATATAAATGCCTTCCTCTCAGACTGAGCGTCATTTAGCTCCCATTAAACATGCTGCGACACTGTTTACTGTTAGAAAGAATCTAAGACTGAAAGATCGAAGGGGTTTAATAAGGATTTGCCCATATTGTGTGACACTCTGCACTCCCACATCCTTGTTTAGATAAATCTTCCTTTAAACAGCTCCTGGCATTTAGAGTAGCAGGTGATCCAACTGTAAACAGGAGGGGTGAAGGCAGGTCGTGAAGTCAGGAGGATAAAGTCACTAGAATTTCTGAGCAACATAATTAACTTGTTAACTGTCCGCTATTTGTTAAATGACTCAATTTTTTATTAGCACAAATAAAATGTGATGAAGAAATTCTTATTGTTAATGAAAATGTGCATATTTTCATTAGAGAAAGCTCTGCTTTTGCTCTAGAATTTACAGAAATATAAGTTGTTGCCCCATCTCATTTTTTTTTTTTACATTTTTACCAGAGTTTTTGCTGGTCAGGCTGAAAGTCTTTAAGTGGTAGTAGAGTGCTACTTTTATAAACCACATTTTTAGTTGCAATTTAAAATCAAGCATTCCAAGCAGACATCGGAAGCAGGTATTAGTGCATATAGAGGATATACATTAGTACAGACGTTTCAAAATCAATAGAGGTCTCCACCAACCATTAAAATTCCTTTTCTTGAGATGCCAGAGAAATTGCTGAAGTGTTCTTATACTGTTCCTGCTTACAAAACAAAACTTTAACCCAATATAAATTATTTCTGGTTGTCAGAAACAAAGAGAGGGCTCGCTCATCAGTCTATCCTAAAATTGCTACTATAAATGAACATGCCTTGCATACTACTCAGCTTCATAGCATCTGACCTCTATGTTACCACCAGGTGGTAGACACAACTAAAGGAAGGATCATTTTGCTTTTTTTTTGGATCAAAATTTGAGTAAAAACGCCCCCACCCCATAACTCCTTTTAGTTAATCTATTTATTCCTAACCCAGACACTTAATCTAACCCTAACCTTGATATAAAGTTAATTGACACCATACCTTTTTATTGACTCTTTAAGGTTTAAAATGGGGGTCCAACCCATTGTGACCAGCCTCGGGTCCCCATTAACCCTGTCGGTTCTCAAAAAGTTAGTAAATATACCAAAAATCTTTTCTAAATAGGTAACATAAACAAGTAGTAGTTATGCATTTCTACACTTACAGATGCTTTGCATTGACTTCCATTTATCCAGCCTTCCATCTATCTATCTTCTTTCTCATATCAGTCAAGGCGGGACAGGTGCCTATCTCTGGCAGCCTTGGATGAAAGGCAGGGCACACCCTTGACAGGTCGCCAGTCTGTCACAGAGTAACACAGATACACAACCAAGCACATACACATTCATGGTCTGACCCCGACCTCCACCTTAAAGCCACGAACACACCAAATCCAATTTTACGTCCAGTCTGGCAGAAGATGGTGTCGTATGAGGTTGTGGTGTTTAGCAGTCATTGAGAGTCAATGGGGAACACACCTGATACGATTTTCTGCAAGGGGTCTTGCGAAGCTCCAACTGAGATAGACCCCTGGTCTATTTTAGTCAGGCCACACACAAATTCAGCAGCATTTTCATTGTTCTGACAGGTTTCATGGGTCTGACTGTTGCCAAGTAAAACACATCTGCTGTATGAAAAAAACAAAATCTTAATCTTAAGGTAAAGCAGGCAGTTGTGTGGAGTCGCACAACACAAATTTAGCAGGTGGGGCAGACATAAACAATCAATGAAACATTTTTAAAAACAGAATACTTTACCCAAGATAGAAGTTTAAGATGACAGATAAAAGCGTAAAATAATCTCTGAGCCTTGCAAAAATGAGGAACAGTGTAGGAATTTGCAGCTTCTTACTCTCCTCGAATAGAATGAAAAAAAAAAATTGACAAATTACACAGATCTCTCTCAGTGCTTTATCCAGTACCTATAAACCGTCCCACAGCCTTTATTGCCGTTTTTTCTTTTCTTTAATAGTAATTTCTAATATTTTGTTTATATCAAAATCCTCTATCTGTTCTGGTTTAATGGTATTCTTTGTAGGATGGTCATGGAGTTGGCTTTTTTTTTTTTTTTGCTGAACCTGAACCAGTCAAATGGGTGATATTATTTCAATTTGTGGGTCACAAAACTTTCAAACTTTCCTTTTAGAAGTTCTGTGGGAGGTATTAAAAGAAAATCACAGTTTTAACTTAGAAGTACCCTAAGAAGGACTGTTTGATTATTCTTCATTTGTCCACCCTGTGTAGCTCCAGAGCGGGTACCTACCACTCACCTCCTCTGCTGCCAGCTGTGGCATGCTCTCTACCCGGCCTCTTGCTCTAATCTCCTGCTATCCTCCCTTAACTCCATACCTGGTCCCAGCCATCCGCCCCTTCTTCCTGGCTGTGGTGCTCTCTCTGCCTGACCTCTTGCTCTACACTGTCCTCCCTGAGCTCCAGAGTAGGTCCAGGCCCCCCATCACCTATCACTGGCACTAGTGTCTCTTGATCTGATCTCCTGTTGCTCATATCTGAGCTCCCTTACCTCTGTATTCTGGATTATCCTCCTCTGAAGTGGAATAACACCTTCATGTCCTGGTCAGACGGAAATACCATGGGAAGCAACTGTGATCCAGCCAGGCACACTAGGAGTATTTTAGAGGGTATGGTGGACTCAGGATGTCAGCGCGGACACCATTGTTCAGCTTTCTATATGAATAAAACACTTCAATTTGATTAGTAAAATCCAAGTCCGCCACGCATGTTACGGGCGAAAATTTTAACAACACACAAATTAGATACAAAATTAGCTAGAATTTCCTTTGGTGTGAATGCACCATAAGAAGCAGTTGTTCCTCACAGCAAAGTGTATATTGGAAAAAGGAACCCCCATTGTAACAGACATACACAAAAACACTACCAGTCCATGACCCTGACCCATCTCACTAATCTAGTACTGTTTGCCTTTGGGTGTGGTTCTTTAATTATATACATCATGAAGTTGCTCCAAGTTTCCCTGGTAAGGCTGAGGTTCATCGATTGTTATAGCCCTTCCGCTAAGGCGTGTTTGTTATGGAAGAGAAAAAGCCTAGACAACAGTCCTCCTAAGATTAGTGGGCACTCACATTTTTCACAAAATTAAAGTGGCAAATTTAGAATGGGCTAAGTTTAGGCATCTGATCAGGATGCCTGAGGTACACCTTTTGGAGGTCCCCACCGCAGACCCAGTACCAACTAGAAAAACAACATGTCAGTATGTATCTGCATCAAGCTTTGGAATGTGTTGTGATCCGCCTGAATGAGCTGAAGAATGTGGCTGGAGACCAGGATGTCCGAGTTTTTCCTCTTAGACCGTTACCCTCACAACTTGATCTCAGATAAGCAGGAGACAAATGATACTTGAAAGCATGATGTGTTATTCCATTATAATGTTATTTCCTCTATACCTCTTAATCATGTTGATGCTTATTTAAAGCATTGTAGAAAACAAATTTACTTAGATGAAAGACATAATTAGCATAATCTTGACTTCAGCCACTGTTCTGGTTAAGAGCAAAGACAAACTCCAGATAAGTGATCCTCATTGCTTATTTCTCTTGATCATTTTTTTTTGTGGCTGCTTTGAAGCATATGCGTATGTTTTTGTGCTTATGAGACAAAAGAGCAGCCCTTTCTTTAATAACCCGACATGATTGAGGCCCTTCTTGAGTTAATGAATTGCTATGTAATGAGGTATCTTAGGGTGTATCTGACAGCTTCCACAGCAGACTTTATTGATCCTTACCAGCTTGTTTTCTCCCTTTTCTCTCTCTTTACATACTTGTTATAAGTACTTGGGCATGTATAATTTTCTGCAAGTGCATTCCTTTAAATGTGCACTCTGTTTGTATAGCTTGTGTTTGAAGAGGCCATAGTGAAGATTTAACCACACACACAATCACGCAGGTCCCTCTCTTGTTTTTACGGTGAAGAGGATAATATGAGGCTGCATGATTTTAACAGTCATCTCCCAGTGGAAGCCCTATTATTGCAGAGGTTCAAAGCAGCAGGTTGGTCACCCTGCTTCTGAATAAAATATATCAAGGCAAAGACATGGCCTAAACTCACACTCTGTAATTGACAGCTGTTTCAGCCCTTCTGGCCTCTAGCCAGCTGGCATTGAGATATCGAAAGGCTTGAAATCTTGGTCGTAGAACAGACCTGCATCACAATATAGTGCCAAAGTGAGCTGCTGTGATGGAGGTTTTTGTTTACCAACAGCTCGAGTTGTTAACATATTATCCAGTGTGTCTCTTGTGCCCATGCCGTAGCCAGAGAAAACAGCCTGTTATGCAAATGGCCTTCTTACGTAAGAGCACAGGGCTGAGCAGCGAGCAAGAGGAGGTGGAGGCAGAAAGACGTGAAGAAAGAAGTAGGAAAATGTTCAAGAATAGAGTTGATAGAAGCGTAATGTGGGGGCAGTGGTGTGGAGGTGGAATGTACAATATTTACAACTAGAATGTTTTTGTGTGTGTATGTGCATGTGTACTTGTTTTTGTTACCTTTATGGTACCTCATTTTTGGTTAAATATGCACATTGTGGGGACATGCAGGTGCTTGTGGGGAACTCTCAACTGGTGCCCTTCTCTTCTTGGTTTTTGGGTTAGGTTTACGTCGGAGATGTGAATTCAGTTTAGTTTAGGTTAGGGTGAGGTATATGTTGCTAATGGTTAGTGTTAGGGTAAGGGTATGAGAGATGGGGAGAGAGATGCACTGCTTGTTTGCTTTATGGACGCTTGTTTATCACCACTGCTCTGTCTGTTTTCTGTCGCTTTGCCTGCTTGGCAGTCGGTCGTTCTGAACTCTGATCTTGCTAGCCTAAATACAAACTCCCGCTGAGGGATGTGTTTATCCCCGCAGTGAGACTAAGCTGCTGAAGGCTGACCCTCCATCCCTCTGTACTTCCGTCCATTCCTCCCTCGCTTCATCCTCCCATCCTGGTGTAGAGCTTTGTAGCACAGCAGCGTGGGAAAGCTACTGATAACAAGCGGCCTTGTGTGTGTGTGTTTGCAGAGCAACTGATTACACAGGAGAAACAACATGTTCCCTCTTTCCTGCTTACTTGCATTTTCTCTTTCTCTCTCACTTTCTCTCTCTCTCTCTCTCAATCTGTGTCTGTTCTTTCCATGCATGGCACATACAAGGCGCTCTGCACCTTATACCCACACCACAAAGCTTTGCTGTGCAGGGAATCATCTTTAGTGCTGGCTCGGTGTGCATCACACAGACATTTGAAGGCACACATACATACACATATGGAGTTCCACCGTGGGTTCACTGCAGCTCTGCCAAGGGATTTCCCATGATCAAAGCAAGTCTTTTGTTAGTCCAGGTGTTAAAAAGTTAAAACAGAAAGGAGGAGGAGGAGGCTTGAGGGGAATGTGGTCGGATTCAAAGCTTACAAGCTCTTCATGTCAAAGCAGAATGGCTGCTGGAAGAAAAAAAAAAGATTGTAGTGATGCTATTTTGTGTATGAGCTAACTAGTACATTTCAGGAGACACTACTTCCAAATCCACGTTCTTTTCAGTTAAGAATCTTACTCTATGTTTATACTTGTTAAATTAGCAAACTTACGTTTCCACATTCAACAGGGCAGTGGATATCTTTTTATCACCAATTTCTGAGGATTGGTATTTTTTAAAGGATTGACCTTTGAATATGCATTTTAGACCATCTTGATATCCTTGAAAGAGTTAAGCTAAGACCTTATAAGAAAAATGTATGAGAGTGCAATCTATCTCTTTCATTACCTATTGTAGGAAGTGGGAAGAAGTGTTAGGTGTTAGCTTTCCAGGTTTTTTTATATTGTCATTACACTGTCAGAAGGGCAAAAATTCACTCTCTAGATTTAACCCGTCCCCTTGGGGAGCATTGGGCTGCCATTGTGTGGCGCCATTGTGTGGAGCAGTGTGGGATTAAGGGAGCCAGAGTGGCAGTCTGTGGGAGTGGGGCTTGAACTCTGAACCTCTGGATTCCAAGCGCAATAACCTAACCAATAGACCGCAACTCCCTGAGTTGGAGGTACACTTACTTAGAAACAGTTCAAATTCTTTGTTTGGTCAGCAATTTAGAGAAACTATTTAACCCAGAATGGGATTCCATAATATGTAAAGGTGTTTGGAGCTAAAAGCATTATACAAGGTATAATCACATAACCAAATTTTTTTTTTGCTCAGGATTCAATAAATGCAGATTTTTTTAGTCTGGCACAAAGCTGTGTGTTATATCTTTTTAAGGCACAGCATTTTATTAAATCAACCCAAAGCAACAGGCAAAGATCAAATGTGCCTCCCGCCGAGAACAATGAGAACGTAAGCCCACTGGTTGATTTCTCTGCACCAGCATCATTATTCTAGACCTCCCAGCAGGTGAAAGAAAAATGCAAGCTCAGTCAACATCATGGATAATGGCGCATTTACATGTGGCAATTTTTTTTTATACAATGCCAAATATAGAATGTAGAGCACTCAAGGAGGTGTGCTCAAGATTATTCTGCATCAAATTATTTTCGATTTTCAGCTTAATAATTGTAACAGTTAAAATGATTGCTTTAATAATTTATCTTACACATATATTGACTATTTTGAAGAGTAAGGTCAAACTCTAAAACTCTATTATAGTTCATTGTTTTTCTACCAACCGGGATTTGCAATTCTGTAAAATGGAGTATTCAAGAATTTCTGCTAATATAGTAATATTCAGTAGAATATTAGCTATACTATAGTATCGGAAGCATAGACAAGTGTTTCTAAATTGTTATTTAAAGTGAATCTTAATAGGCAACGGAAGACAAATTCTAGATGGTTGGAAGTGTGGCTAATGCTAACCAACTCACTACATAAGGTGTTTACACTATGGAAATTTTTTCATGGATTTTTTTTTTTCTTCTGTGCTAATTCACTGCCATCCCTCTGCACTTTTATTGTGGCAACCAGTGCCATGATGACAAAAAAGGGTAGAAATCTAACAAAATAACAGCCCTGGGTGGCATTCAGGACTTTATGGAGAGATTCTGATCTAAAGTGGCAACTTCCTGGTGATAAAATACAAAATACCTCTTAGTATTTGAATATCCAAAGTATTTTATTTTGATTTTCTCTTTATTTTTTAGAGTTTAATCAATTTCATTGATAGGACCCAACATTA
Source organism: Cyprinodon variegatus (assembly GCF_000732505.1). Classification (NCBI taxonomy): domain Eukaryota; kingdom Metazoa; phylum Chordata; class Actinopteri; order Cyprinodontiformes; family Cyprinodontidae; genus Cyprinodon; species Cyprinodon variegatus. The sequence continues at coordinate 249,494 of NW_015150702.1, forward strand.
TAATTGCAACATGTTTAATTAAAGGACATCCTTTTTTAGGGTCTTCCTGAGCATATGGAGAGAGAGAGTAGTTCTCTTATTAAAGCATTTGTTAAAGATATTTTAACCAATCTGATTAACACATTCATTTTTTTGTTTTATTATTAGATGCAGAAACTGATCACAACTGTCCAGAATTGTTGATCATTCGTTGATTTGAAATCTGAATGGAGCAGACACACTGCTGCATGTGAATCATACCAGCTATGAGACACATCGCGTATAGAATATCATTATTATGTGGATTACTTCAAACTTCCTCTGAGATAAAATCTCAGAGGAAAGTCTTAATTTAATTTTGGAGAATCATTGCTATGAAATTGCAACAAATTATGTCTTTAGATTCTACTGATTCTAATCTCAGTCAGACTTGTACTTTTTTACCTTTAGTCAAAGAAGGGGAAAAGTAGCTGTTTAGTAAGGCAATTAACCTAGCTATAAAATGCAGGTGGTTTCTTTACAAACAGTTCACTTGGAGATTACCAACTGAGGTTTTGAATTAGGATTTCCTTGACAAGGTGGGTGGGTTGCTCCTTTTATGTTTCTACACAATGACTTTCCTTGGTTTCCATGGCTTCCTAAATTAGTCTCTCATGTAAGTAAAATGCAGAAGCTTTTTCCCACCCTATGACCAGGTGCAAGCAGCAACGCGTGGGGGAGGGACATGCATTACTATATGCTCTAAAATTGCAAATTCACTTCACCTTCACACTTTCTGTGTGATCTCATTCCAGGGAACTTCAAGTGTGGTTTTCAGAATTTCAAACTGTAACAATTGTAAATCTTTGTAGGCCTTGATCTCCAGTAGCGTGTAGTAAAAGGAAAACTGGTTGTAGCGGTTATTTGAATAATAAACAAAGAGTCCTGGGTGAAAATTAACTGGAGGATCTATTATGGTATTGTATGGTTACACCTAGACATGGCATATTTTTGTTAATTTTACCTGTAGAAGAACACAGCATCTTAATGGGGATTTTTATTATTTTTTTTTTTTTTTCAAATATTAATAGTTTTGTATAGCACTGTTTACATGACTATAATCCTATACGTTATCCGTAAAACAGGGATGCCAAAACATTTGATTATGTCCTATATGTGTGAGGTGAGGGTGAGTGTGTGCACAGATCCATGCATATGTAATGTCTACATTAGTATAGAATCCCAAAAGGATTAGAGAGGGGCTAATCTTAAACTTCAGTCTTTGACAAGCCATGTGTCACTAATCTCAAATACTCTTTAAAAATGACACAAACACAATCAAGGTTTCGATTAAAACTTTCTGCAAACTGAGGGATGTAATCTTTTAACATTGGTTGCCAAAAAGATTTTTGGAATTATGCGAGACTGAGCTAAAAATATAAAAAAAGATGTCATTTCACAGATACATAAATTCTGTAATATATGATTAGATTTTTTTCATTATCAAAAGTAGGTTGGCTGATGTCCTATTAAGAGGAGCTAATTTATTTTCTAGGTTCCTTTTCTTAACAACCTTTTGCCCAGACAACGTTCTTTTTATACTCTACACTTTTTCATCTCAAGGCTTCTTTTCATTCATCTCCCTTAGGCTGGACTTTAGAGACTTTGCCGTACATGTTCAATCATTTCTTTCTTTTTTTTTTTTTTTGTAACAGAAATAAAGATATGGGCAGAAATGACTTTTCCTGCTCTGGTCCTTAGCCCCAGCTCTCTTATTGTTTGGGGACTTTGTGTCTCTGCTTGAAAGAAATGAATTAATTGAAAAGAAAATGTTTCTGTATTTATTTACATAGACAATCCTGTACACAGAAACAGTTTTTGTATATAACTACTCTAAAAGAGAGAAAAAAATTTTCATTGACAGATAAACAATAGTGAAAAATGTTAGGGGGGAGAAAAGCTTTTGTTTTGTTTTATTTATTTATTTTATGAAGATGGAGATATATAATTCTCTGTCCACACCTTACAGGCAGACATATTTTAACCTTCAATATAATAGTTGACTGCTGTATTTAAAATATCTTTAAACATAAAAGAGGCGCAGAGCAAGAATGTGACAATTCAATTCAATTCAATTCAGTTTATTTATATAGCGCCAAATTCACAACACATGTCATCTCAAGGCACTTTACAGTTCAACCACATCATACAGTCAAATTGATACAAAGTTTTCTATCTAAGGAAAACCAGTTGATTGCATTGACTCATTGACTCAAATACAATCCCTCACACTAACCATAATAAATTTGAAAGCTCTTAAATTCTAGATACTCCTATAACTGGCCCGATTTTTTTAATCTCATCAGTTTTAACACAGATTATAAACCAGCACTCAAAGTGAATACAAATAGTGTTATGCCATTCGGTAAATCTGTTCAAATGTAATCTTCAATCTCTTTAATACTAGAACTAACAAAAAACTTCCAGCTAATCCACAATGTTTTTTGTTTTTATTTTCTAATATATACATTTAGCATAAATATTACTTGCTGAACTATGTTTAAAAACTCCACAATGTCTATGCATGAGTTGAGAAAATTCCTTTTATTTTCATTTGGATAAAAAATGCTTGTAACCTGCACATCTTTTTTTCTGTCATATTATTTGTCGCATTTAATTTTATTATTAATTTTCACATAAATAAGATGAGATATCATCTGCATCTCAGAAAAATAAAATATCACCTTACATTTAATGTTGTTTGGTTATTTAATGTTTTTAAAGTTGTAATCATTTTATACATCCATTTCATTCATAGTGATTCATTTTATTCATATGTTCTTATTGATGCTTATCATTATATTTTATAGTAATTAATAACATAAAGTAAATTTCATAGAAAATGTAAGATCACATTGGACCAATCGAACGATTTTACTCAGAAGTGTTATGAGTTTGATACTCTTGCATAAGACTGAACTAAACCTTATACACCCTCTGCAAAGGTTTTAAGTCATAAAACCATTATAAAATATAGAGATGCGCCTATCAGATACCTAGATTGGATACCAACTCCGATATTGACTAATTAATTGTATCAGATATCAGCAAATTGATATTCGAGATCCACTCCAGTGCATTTTACATGGTACTGTCAGTTCTTTCTTTTGCTGTTTTTTTTTTTTTGTAGATAAATAATATAAAATACATTTATATCTGTGTTAATTTATTACCCTTTTTCAACAATGTTTATGTCAAGACTAAAGCCTTCACTCACATGGCAAGATAACTGGTTCATTTATTCTACAGATGAGTAGGATCAATATTGGATATCAGATATGCTCTGTCAAGGTATCAGCATTGTATCAGTAAATACTCGATTGTGCATCTCTAATTAAAGAAGCTGGCATTTCAAAGAGTGCTTTGTACAACCATGTTGATCAAATTTTAGATTGAAATAGCATTTTGAATAGAATCTGCACAAGCAACAGTGGTTTGGTGTGGATTTAGAGGGCATTGACTGTAACTAGAGTAAGATTTTCAAGTGCCACCACAGAGTAATGGATATTGGACACATATTAAGGACGTGAGGCGCAACTGACACACACACGTTTGTTGAACCACTCCTAACCCATATAATACATTAGAAGGTCTTGCATGGGCTTAAGGAAATGAAGACTAAGCTGGTACTCATAGGTCAAAAGACCTCCTCTAATGTTTGCTGGGTCTGGAGGAAGACTGAAGAGGCTAGAAGTCTACATAAAATTACAACTATAATTTATTAGCTGAGAAGTCATTCAATATGCTGTTTGTTGATCAGCTGTGCTTACCATGTTAGTGCAGCCCTCTACATGGATATGTTAGAAACCTCACTATTTACCCTGGCTAGAAAGCTTTTAATTATGCTATTTTCATTTAACAACATAACTTGATACCTGCCTGTACAGTCAAATATACCAGCAACTGGTTTAATGGCCATGGTATTGCACATAGAATGCATGGGGAAACGGATGACCTAAACTCTGTACAGAATCCTTGGATTATTGCGACAGAGAAAATAAGATACACCAGTCTAATCAATACTGATGAGCTTGAGATCTGTATTAAATCAGCCTGTGCATCCTTATCAACTTAGCATAGCAATGGCTGATCATGGTTGGTCCATTCTGTATTGATGCAAGAGTTAAAGCAAAAGGAGGCCTGAATGCATATTGAGTGAATATACTGTGAGGCATTGGTGCATTTAACATTTCTATGTTAAAAATTGCATTTCTCCTTAATGACATAATTTCTTTACAGCTGAATTTACTGTTTTCATTAGCTGTAAGAAAAAGGTACCAAACAAAACACAATTAGGATCTATATCTTATCTCTCTGTCATGGAGATGTATGTAATATGAGTTTTCAGATTTTAAATCTACACACAGGGTGTATACAAAACGTAATTTAATTTAGTACAGTACAGTACAATTCTCAATACAATTCCATTTCCTAAAGTGCAGCAGTAATAGAAAGTAAACATGGTGATCTGATGTAAAAATAAGACTGAGATATGATTTACAGTTTTCCAACATTCAGCGCTTTCATTTTATTTAACATTCAGTAGTCTACTGGCAGTGGGGAAGAAGCTGTTTTGGAATCTGCTGGACCTGCATCAAATGCTTCGAAGCTTCTTCCCAGAGGATAACAAGGAGAACAGTCCATGGTGGGGGTGTGAGGGGTCATTTATAATGTTACGGGCTTGGGACATGCAGCGCTAGGATAAAATGTCTTTTATGGAGGGAAGTGCAGCCCCGATGATCTTCTCTGTAGTTCTCAATGCTCTTCTCACCTTCCAGTCTGCGGCTTTGTATCCTCCACAGCACATAGTAAGACAGCTGGTCAGAATGTTCTCTATTGGGCGTAGAAGCTCATGAGGATGGGTGAAAACAGGCCGGCTCTCCTCATCCTCCTCAGGAAGTACATGCGATTTTGTGCTGTTTTGACCAGTTAGGTGGTGTTTACAATCCAGGTGAGGTTGTGTATGATGTACGCCCCCAGGAATTTGGTGCTATTTACCACCTCTACAGCTGAGCTGTTAAGGAGCAGTGGAGCGTAGTTTGGCTGATTCTTCCTGAAGTGAACGATCATCTCCTTCGTCTTCTTCACGTTCAGGATCAGGTTGTTGTCTCTGCACCAGCCCACCAGCTGCTCCAACTCCTCTCTGTAGTGCTGATCATTGGTGTCTCTGATGAGGCCCACCACCTTGGCGTCATCTGCGAACTTCATGATGTCAGTGGTGGTGAACCTGGGGGCACGGTCGTGTGTCACCATGGTGAACAGTAGTAGGCTCAGGAGTATGTGCTTAGGGTGATGACATCCAAGGTGTTCTGTCTGACCAGGACTGACTGAGGTCTGTCTGTGCGGATGTCTAACAGCCAAGTGCAGAGGGGTGTATTGAAGCCTAGCTGTTCCAGTTTTCCTATCAGATGCTGTGGGATGATGATGATGTTAAAAGCTGAATTGAATTCCAGGGACAGCATCCGCACATGGGTTTTCTCCCTCTCCAGGTGTGCCAGGCGAAGATCAGAGGTTATGTCATCTTCAGTGGAGCAGTTGCATCATAGGCGAACTGGAACGGGTGAAATGTTGGGGGGAGACTTAAGACTATGTGTTCTTTAACCAGCCTTTCAAAGCACTTCATCATGATGGGAGTCAATGCGACAGAACGGTAGTCATTGAGTGAGGTGACCTGAGGTTTCTTTGTGACCGGAATGATGGAGGTAGAGCGAAAAAACCTCCAGCGAGGTTTTAAAAATGTCTGTGTGTGACACCAGACAGCTGATCTGCACACTACTTGTACATCCGCCCAGGTATGTTATTGGGGCCTGGTGTCTTTCTCAGGTTGACTCTCCCCAGAGTTTTCCTCTCTTCAGCTGTGTCAAGGTTGAGTGCCTCCTCCCCGGGTGTGGAACAGCTTCTACTGCTGGAATGTTGTTTAGTGCTTCAAACCTTCGAAAGAAATTGTGTCTACTGGGGAGGAGGGTGTGTTGTAGTCTGTGATGGTCCATATGCCTTGCCACATCCTCCTGGTGTTGCTGGCGTTGTGGAAAAGATCCGTGATTTTCTGGCTGTGGTTCTGCTTCACTGATCTCATGGCACGGTTTAAGTTGGTATGCGCTGTTCTCTTTCTCACCAGACTTGAAAGCTGAGTTCCGTGCTTTTAGTGATTTTGGTACCTCCCCATTCCTCCATGGTCGTTGGTTTGCTCTGGTGGTAATGTTCTTTTTGATGCTGACGTCCTCAATTCATTTTTTGATGTAGGATGAAACAGTCGTGGCATACTCATCTATATTTAATATGTTGTCATAGGTTGCTGCAGCCTTGAAGATATTCCAGTCAGAGCATTCAAAACAGTCCTGGAGTTTCTCCATGGCACCCTCAGACCACACTCGGACCTCTTTAACTGTCGTTTTAGCCCTGATTAGCTGGGGCTTGTATGCAGGGATTATCATGATGGAGGGGTGATCTGATGACCTGAGGTGGGGCGGGGTGCTGATCTGAATTTATATTTGATGTTAGAGTAAACCAGGTCTAAAGTGTTTTCATCCCAAGTTGTAAGTCCACATTTTGGTAAAAATTAGGGAGCCCCCCTCTGCGGCCTCGCTTCCTCCGTCTCGTACATCTTTTCCTTTATGCTGGTAAGTGAGCCCGCTGTTGCTTTGTTTACATCCGTCCGCAGCACTCAGCAGGTTTTTAAACGGCCAAGAGTGGTTGTATTTAAAACATTTTGTGACCATAGCTCCAGCAGGTGTTGGTGGTCATAGATGTGCGATCGATGCCTGGTTTGTAGCGTTTTGAATGGCATATTTCGTGGAATTGCCATCAGAAAATATTTGCAAATATTTCTAAGAAATATTCCTCTTTATCGTTTCACTGCTACACCTTGTCTTGAAACCAGTTTCAATACATCTACATATACTACAGCTGAATAAACCCTTTATTGAAATCTTAAATGCTCTTGATATCATTCCAACTATTGATTTAGTGCTTAACTGCTTAAGTTGCATTTATATAGTAACAAAAACCTACTTATAGCATTACAGTAATTGGAAAGTGGGATTTATTGCATTCATAAATATACAAGTATTCACATGTTTTAGCTTAATGGTCTCAAAGGAGAGGAAAAGCTAATTGAAATATAATTCCCCAAAGACACATACTCATGTTAATTGACTGTGTGTGGCTCTATTTGTGTGTGAACAAAAGTGTTAGTGCATTTTCTGTTCATATTATTGCCAGAAGTCAGTTTCTTGTCCCTTGTCTAATCATCAGCTGGAGGGTCCCCCCCCCTCGTCACAACTTAATTTGGTCTTTGAAAGCTATTAGAGACTCTCTTGCATGAGCACCATTTCTAAATGCATTTAATTCTGTAAAATTATGCAACTACAATCCATTGATGCAAATGTGGATTCAAAGGGCTTATTTACTGCAGTAGATGCACCACATATATAAAACTGCGTTCAATGCTCTATATATTGTGAATAAGTTATATTCAGGATTGTAATAGCTCAGCCAGTGATTGTGTTGGTGTGTGTATGTGTGATGTCTTGTTGTTGTTGGTGAATGAGAACCATTTATTTGTATTTTACTAGCAAAGGGAGGCCCTTTGCTGGTAAAGCAGAGCATTTCTTTTTTTCATATTTGAAATATTTTTTGGTTTTGGTCAGAGGTCCAGTTTTGCATTAAGATGTTAAATGAATTAAGTTTAGAGATAAAAATGTAATGGTTAGACATGTAATGGTAAGACTCAGAGGGTCAGCCATAGAAAGGGTTGAAAATAAAAAATTGCTGAAAGGCTCTCACAGTTTGTGAAACAAGAATGCATCTATAGGTACAGGTGTGTTTGTGGTCCATTAGTTTTTATCTGTTTGAAACTTGATAAAATTGGTAATTTCTTTGGACTGCAATTTATGACTTTTGAAATGGTCTGGTGTGAAATTTAACTCACTGAAATACTGTAAGTCCATATTATCACACACACAATGCAACCATTTGTGTTGTAAAGGTAGTAGAAACCGATTGTCCTGAGGATTAACTTAGTTTTGATGTGTCACTGACTACTCCTTTTCTTTTTTTGTAAATACACACTTTAGTTAATTTTTAAGGTGTGTCAGTTTTCTTACTTAATCCTTAGTGGTATTTCTGTGTTTACCACAGTCAAACAAAGGAGTAGAATCTTATCACAAAGGCTTATATTTCTTTGTGCTCTTAGGTAAAGGTAAATGGATATAGCCTTTTACCAATACACGTAGATTGTAATATGGCACAGTTCTGATTTCTGAATAGCACACTTCAGTGTTACAAAGTCTGCTTAAATAGAAACTATTTAACATCAGTGATGTACAGAGACATTGGGTATTGAGTTCAACAGGACAATTTTCAGCTTGACTGGCCCTAACCTTTGACCAGCTGTTTAGAAAAGAAACAAAAAAAAAAACTTTGCACCATGCATTTTTGATTCCAGGTACTGGTGATAACACTATTTTGTGGATTCTGGTACTGACAGATGAAGTTCTCTGTTTTAAATTTTCAATTTTTGCAAACGATAGTGGAGAATGCTTGGAAACTTAAAAAGGTAATTAACAGATTTATTTATTTTTTGGCAAGACCTGTTGTGATCCATTCAGGGTGCAAAAAGTGAGAGAGAAAGAGATAAAAGAAAGACAGAATGTAACAAAGCCTGGTTGCTCTTTTTGTACTTATGAGTTTCTAACCTCACAAAACACACACGGTAACAGAGCCTAAAACGTCACCTCTATAACAAAGCTTTGTTTTAAAGTGTTATGGAAGTCCTCTTCTAAATTTGTCTCACATATATTATGTGATGTGTACTTGGCTCAACATACAAATAATGAATAGAGATGTGTCTCCAATGTTTGAATTTCTTCTATCAAAAATGTTACAAAACTATTAGAATTGATCTTGTTGCGTGATGGTGCCTGGTTCAATCCAGATAATAATATAATACACAGTTTAAACCTCATGTTTTAAATTAGAAGAATAACATAAGGAATCTGATTATAGCTATTTAATTCTTTCTATATTTGATTAAAAAAAAATTATTCCCATACAACCAAATATTGTACAGTTGCTCAGCTTTGGGAACTGGGGTCGGACATAATACTTTATACATGTGGGATGTTACAAGAAAAAACTTAGCAATTAAAATCCCCTTACTTTATGAATTAAATAGCTCTCACATGATAACACCATACTAAGATTGGTTGTGAGTTTAGAATCTGGACTTACTGGGTGCTGAGATTGCTTTGGGCCTGTTTCAGAAGGTAGGAACATGAATTTGAGTAAGACTATTTATAACAGTTAAAAAGCAAATGAACTGAGACCCTTGGCTTGGGTGAATGAGAGGCAGTATACATAATGCGCCTAAAGGATTTCTTTTCCACACACTAAGCATTGTGTGTGTGTTGAGAGGTGTGTATGGGTCGTGCATGTGGCAAATACTTTGCACTCACAAACACATATCTCTCTTCACCATCTGTCTCTGTTTCCCGTATTGCAAATCCATTATATGCTACACCACATTATTCCCCCAATCCTAAGTGGAACAGACCCCTAAGCTTACTTCCACTATTGCTACTCAGTGGAACGGTGACAATTTGCCACTGCATGCACATCTTTGTTACAGATGCCGTGGCATGTTTCCAGCTGGATTTTAATACATATTTTCATGCTCCATTTGAATTTTTTTGTAAGTTGTTGCTTAGTGTTGATGCTTTAAAATTTTACAAGCGTGTTTGCTTGTTCCTGCTGTTTGACGAAGAAATTAGTGTGATAAGAGATTTTCATTTGGTCCCCTCTGAATCGACAATGGGTTTTAATAATCATGCCTCATCCAGATTTATTAATTTTTACATTCTGCCAGAGAGATGTAACACAAGTAGATGCATACACACGCATACATGCACTCTGTGTGAATCTTGCTAGGGTTTGGCTCAGTAGTTTTATGGCAAACATATCTTCAGTTCTAATCAAAAAGATTCCCCAGTTCCTAATCTCCTGCTGTGGAAACCAAATTATTATGCTTTTAAATGGTCCCCAATTACTGGTAATTTCAGTGCCTATCTTAAAGCTATTTGCTTTTCTCTCACTTTGCTCTGCATGGGTACAGCGGGCATTGTCCTTTGAAAAAAAACAACAACTAGCTGATAAGTTTGACATAGAGCAGATGTTTTTGTTTTTGAATTAGCTAGCCTTTTACTAGCCTTTTACCGAACTTTTATCTGGTCTCTTCTTATCATAAAAAATTACAAACAAGTTTTAGGTCAATTTCTTGATTTATTATCCTTATTAGTGCCTGTTTCTCAGAGCTCTTATCCACCCTGTTTATCAGTCTGCTTCACATTCAATAATTTATATTGGTGGACACTAAAGACTCTTTTGCATAACTTTTAACCCATCTGACTGTATGACCTGAATATTTTGTATAAAGTGCTTTGAGATAAGTGTTTTGAATTTGCCCTGTATAAATAAACTGAACTGAATAGCTGTAATCTGTAACCCCTGCCATTTTTTCCTCATACTAAGCATTCTCAATCTCTTGAACTACACTTACAAAGCTTTCTTGTGAGTGCAGGTTTGTATGCTTGGTGCTGCATTTTTTTTTTGCTTTCATAGCTGTAACATTTTCATTCAGAGTGTTACTTCAAGGGTATTTTATGATTTTAAAAATTAATCTTTGGTCCACCTGAGAATTAAATTCAGTTAAATTACTTTTGATAAATTAGATGTTAGCACTAACCCTGGGCTGTATGTTCTGCCTTTTGGCAGCAGGAATTTATTTTTTATAACATTTTTGTGTTATGCACATTTCAATACTCCAGAGACTTCAAATCTCTTTGAGATTCTTTTTTTCTTTTTTCAAAAATCATGGTTTCTAGATATACACTCAGTTCTCCATAAACTGAAGTATTTCTATTGTCTTGATAGTCACCAGGGAGAGAAAAACCAAATCTTTGATTTCAACAGGTATTCCAACTCTTTGGCATGACTCTCACTGCTGAACTGAGGTGCATTGTAATTCCATTCAGACATCCTTGTGATGCCAGAATCTTTATTCTAAATCTAAAGGACGCTGAAGGGTAATGAAATTCTTCAGACATAACTGGTGAAGTTTCTGTATGATCTAACGGGCAATCATGTATGTCAGGATAAAAACGAAACCACAAGTGTATAAAAGACAGGAAAGTTTGAAAGTGGAAGGATAAAAGACAGCTTCTCATGCATTGACAATGCCAGTGAGCACAGTAGCCTCATCATTCTTAAATATATAAGGGTAAGAAATCTTGTCAAGCCTATTTAACATTATAGTTATAACAAAGGCCACTCAGGTGACCTACTAGCCAATATTTCATAAGACTGTGGTTTGTTTTTCTTGACATTAGGTTGCCTTTAATCAGGACACCCAAGTTATTTCCATCTATTCATATATTGGCAGAAATGGCACTGACAATCCCTAGCTGACTCTTAAACCTGATAAGCTGAAATGTTTTGAAGTTGTAAAACAAAGCTTGACCATTTGTTCAGGTGGACCTTGTGGCAATGCTCTTGTGCTGGGGCTACAAGATGGTGCACTTGGTAGCACTGTTTCCTGTCGATAAGTAGATACAGGCTTCAAATTCTGGCATGGGGTCTGTCTGTCTGTTTATAGTTGCATGTTCTGTTTGCATAATCTCTATGGAGTTTTCTATGCAGGGATTCTTACCGGTACCTCTGCTTCCTTCTACAATCCAAAAACAAAATTGGTGTCTTTAACTCCGTCTTAGTATGAGTGGGTGTGTGCATTGTTGTTTTTTCCTGTGTTGCCCTGCCTCCCACTTGATGCTGTAATACCCAGCTCGGCTGCTAACCTACTGTATATGAAAAAAGCGTATTTAGAAATGGATACTCTGGTGCTTCGCACTAAAAGATGGCAGAGCCAAAATAACTCATGTGAAACCTGAGAGATTCTCCAGTTTGAGTCCTTTGGACACAGGCATATATCAGAGCTATGATCATTTATGTACTTACTTACTTTTCCTTATGCTTACAGTCTCTTGAATGTACAGATTTTTTTTGTATGTGTCAAAGCAATGTCGTTTTTTTAACTGGCTTATGCTTATCTACAATTGGACTGATTTAATTAATAGTGATTAACAGATTATTGAAATACCTGTCAACTACAGTAATTTAGTAATTGATTCATCATTAGCTGGAGTACAGAGACTCTAAAACATACATTTAGGTGACAGAGCAACCAATTTAGAGCAGTAATTATACCAAAACAAAACAAAAACATTTTGCTTTTTGAGATATAAAAAAACTTTTGAGTCTATCCAGAACTCCTCAAATGAAAATGTTTTAGTTTCACCTGGTTTAATTTCATAACACATCTTCTTTTAAGGACCCTTAAGTAACCTATCTGGCTATTAATCGAAAACATAATTGACAGATTAAGCGATTCGCAAAATAATAATTAGTTGCAGCACTAATCTACAAATAGGCTCGAAGCTGTAAACTGTGAAGTCATTTGGCTGGGCGGAGCAACAATGCGGGTAGAACTCCTGGTATGTATTTTATTCTGGAAAAATTTCTGATAAGCTGAGTGCCCAATTTCAAATTGATTAAGTAAGTAGTCATGTGCTCGCCTTAAGGCACAGAGCTTTTTGGCTGACACACATTTCAAAAGCCTGCTTTGAGCCGAAAAAAGTTGCTATATTAGCCAGCATCCTGTTTGTCCCCTCCCAATATGCAGATGTGACAGGGTAAATTATTTCTCCCAAAATCAGGCCTAAAAAAAAAAAAATGCTGTTTTAAATTCTCAGCCATTTAAAGCAGCACGTTTTTTGAATTTTTGACTCATGCGCCCCTACAGGACTGTATGAAAGTTATGCTGTTGTAAATGACAGCTCTCTGTGTGCTGCACAGCACCTCTCAGCTCACTCTTAAGCAGGTGGAAGAATCAGGTCTTGACAGAATGTCTGGAGAGATGGGTAGTGTTTTATATTACCTAATTTAAAATAGCATATGTCACAGTTTTTGGCTGGGAAAAAAGTTACTTTTATATAAGTCTCCATCTTGAATAGTGTTTTTTAATTGCTTTCATAAGGTGATCCAGCTTAAATTGTTTGTGCGAGTAATTAAGAACAAAATATCTCATTAACCATTTTTCTCCTATTTCTAATCTCTCAGGTACAAACAAATACCTGAGAGATGCTCAAGACTTGACATAGAAGTCTTGCACAATCAGTCAGCTATTATCCAAACCTATTTTTTTCACTAAATGACTAGTTGTTTTATTTTGAAACTATTGGCAAAATCATTCGGCCCTAGTTTGGGTCTGTCTGAATCAATCAAATTAGAATTCTACTGTTAAAATGTTTATGTTTAAGCATTGCATGAGAATGATGAAGAGTATGGTTAGTGGATGTCAGACATGGTCTGGAGATGTACTTTTGTAACCTTCTTTTAGACATGTGCGTGTGTAAAAGGAGATTTTGCAGAATGTTGTCCTGTTGTTTGAATGCAAACTCATATTAAGCATTTCCCTCTTAAGTTGCACCTCTTGCCTGCATCAGTAGTCCTCTGACTGTTTTTGAATTTAATTTTTTTTTCCGTTTATATTTTTATTTTAATTCTATTTTAATGTCTGTAAATTATTGGTCCTTTAATCCTACTGCCCAGCTCTCAATCAGCAGAACCTCGATATCAGTATCAGTAGAGTTTTTCTTCTTCGTCTTCAATGCCATTTCTGTGAATAAACAACTTTTGATGAGCATGGTGAGTCGTAGCCCTTCCACTTACATGTAGCCTTATATGGCATTATTGGGGCGGTAATTATGCATATTTACATTTCTTGGGAATGCACACTCTTTTATGCAGAGGTGGACTGCATCAGATGTACAAGGATCATTTACGATCATTACCTTTTTTAAGAGCACTTGTTGAATCTGTGTCACATTCCTAAAAGCCCAGAGTGGGAAGAAGTGCAACATTTACGACAAGAATACGAAAATGTAGTTGCATGTTTTAAGCAATGTTTTTCTTACAAGTGCAATAACAACAATGCCAGGTCTGCATTAGTTTTTACCCATATTTTTGTTTGAAAACGAAATGCTTTTCCCAATTCACCCTTTTCAGGAGTCCTGTCCAGATCCGATTACTATTTTCCTCCTTTCATTTTCCTTTCCCTTTTTCCTGCTCCAACATGACATAAACCTCAAAAATTTGCAAGTTTTCTACAGTATAATCACCAGGGGTAGCGCAGCAAGACATGTGTTTACTAAAGACAGTTGCTTTTGTAATTGGGCTACTACAAAGCTGTTTGTTGGGTGTACTGCAAGAAAGTGTGGTTTTCTGACAAGAGCTAGTAGGGGGAGATGAGAGATGTCTCAGTTTTCTTAAACAGAGGTGGATTTAGGTCACAGGGATCCATAAGAGGATTTATTAAGGTCAAAATTTGGGCTATGCAATTAATTACATTAGCAATATAATCACAATTTAACTAAATGCAATTTACAAATAGCATTTTGGTCACAGTAAATCTGACAAAAGTTAGAGACCCTTTTTTTTTCCGTCACCATTTGGTGGCAGGAATAAGCTTAACGTGGGTTTGCCACCATACAGACAGGAGGACAATGTTGCAGCTAGCGAGCAGACCTATGCACGCAATTAAATGTAAAACCTTTTCCACACAACAGAAATTTTAAAATGTGTCAACTGACTTTACACAAATAAGAATTCAAGATCATTAACAATAAAACCCTAGATTAAAACATATTCATGCTTGTGGTTATTGTAGGGGGAAATCTAAATAAAATAGTAATGTTGACTTGGAAAAAGAAAAAAAAAATAGTTTTTTGGCAAAATTGTTCAACCAGAGTAAAAATGTTACTTATCACTGCTTTTCACTTTTTTTTTTTTTTTTGTAGTAAAGCAAAAATCACTTTTCTCAGAATTTGATGGTTTTTACCACTTTTCTCATGGTACGTCGTCACATATATCCTTTGAACTGTTTGTTGTCTTTAGTGATATTTCAGCATGGTTTGAGTGTTAAAGTTTTGTTCTTCAGCAAGTCTCTATTTTATAAACAGTGTATCCATCATCTGACAGCTACCTTTTGCAGAATGCATTAAAATGTGAAAAAAATCTAAAGAGTTACAAATCTTGAACTTGTTTCTTGCAAATTATGAGTTCAGTTCAATCTAGGATTGTTAGTTATCAGTAACTGCTTCAAAGTAAGGTTTCTCCCTTGCTCTGTACATTTATAGCTAAACGTTTCAAATTATATGTTTTAGCTCAAATTTAAAATATGTTGTGTGCCTACATTTCCAAAGAGACTTTGCCAAAATACAAAGTCAAACACAATACAAATACAATGCTTCTGCATGTCTGTCTAGTTGAAATGAACCAGCTAATGAAAATCTTTACTAATCCTTTGAGAAGCCCCCTTGGAGCTGCATTATCATTCTACTTTTCTGTTATAGAGAGTGGATGAGAAGGGGAAAAATGAAGACTGGAGATATAAGTAAAATAAATGCTAAAACCTGCTAATCACCTTACAGTGATGTAAACACCAAAGCACCTACGCAGGGAAAGCTGCAGGCATGAGCTGAAGTAAAATCTCCAGGGCGAGCAATAGACAGAATAAATCTCAGTACCTTTTGGGTGGTATGTGATGTTATACCCTTCAGGATTGTTGATGCCAATACTTTTTTTTTTTTTCCCAATACTTTTTTTTATCCCCTAATGCATTTGTTACCCTGTTCTTAACCTCATCACACAGTGAGTCTATAAGGAACAGGTCCATATTCAGACGTCAGTTTATTTATCTCTTCACAGAATAGCCTGCTATGGAAAAAGTACATTTCATTAACCTTGTTTCCATCCAAAATTCATGTGAAGTTTTGGCAAACCTATAAAATGTTGCAACATTTAAAATGCCAGACCTGTATAAATCCATTGCAGTGAACTAAATAGGCAATGATAAGCACAATATGTCATACGTTAAGGCCTGGCAGGTATAAATATAATGTAGATGTAATAAGCTATCTTAGACCCAAATCAGTAATGGACCAATGAATGTGTTGCAAGTTGAAAGTTGTACTTACCTTATTAAATGAAGTATCATATGTGTCTTAAAATGCCTTTTACTTGCCTTAAAGCTAATTTTGTTGGAATTTGATGAGCAAAAAATAACCAGGCCTTGTTAGTGCAAAGTTTATAAACAGTTCCTATATGCTCTGGCAGTTACTGCCAATTGCTTTGCTTACCATCAGTATTTTTGAGTTTTGACTGCTCGAGAAATTTTTGCGTACATATCATGTTTCTAGATCATAAAAACAAGCCGGGTCAGTCTTTCGAGATAAATACTGCTTGAATGGCTTTTGTTTTTTTTATCCCCTTGTAGTCCAATTTTTAAAAACTTAGTGGCATAATCTTTGAAGGGTTTTTTTTCTGATATTTAGTTGTTACTTGTTGTAGGGTCAAGGCTACCTTGTCTGATGTTATAGCAGGGTCACATAAAAATGGGTGGAAGCTAAAAACGGTAAACAGCAGCAGATATGCATGAGGAATAGTTGAATATTTATGATATACGTGCTGGTGTATGATGTGGCTTGCAAGTGTATGTTGGCTTGTTTGGTATCCCAAAAGATGTGATACTGGCCATCGCTGTGTCACAGCTGTGATGAAATGAGACAGGAAATATGGTTACAGCAAAACACTCTGTAAGTCTGTGTGTCATAAATGGGTTAAAGGTGAAGCAAATAAGAGAATTAGAGTGATATGGGAGGTACCACGATGAAATGTACTGAACTGAAGTGGCCCCCAGTAAGAGGAGTGGAAAAAAAAGAAACTAGCCTAAAACAGAGCAGCAGTCACGCATGACATATCTAGGAAATGAGCTTTGACACAACGTCATTCTGGTCCTCAAACACAAACTCGCACACACACGCTAACAATTGCAATTATCCTCAAGCGTGATGAACCATTTTAAGTATTTAGGCTATGTGGGTGCAATCACAGAGATAAGAGACAGTGCTTTTAAATGTCTATTCTATTTTTTTTTTTCCTTACCATGCAAATGAACAAGGATATAACAAATGGTGCAATGATACATTTTATCCCATTATTTATTAAATTGGTGGGGCAAAAAGGAGAAATGGGGGATAAATCTTTAAGTGGAATTATTTTTTATCAGAGATAATTTTATTATCTCAATAAAATGTTCATATATTTGCACAATTTTTATTTTTATTTTTTAACCATAATACAAGTAAACATTACAACTGTACTATGTTTTTGAATTACTGGGTCAATATTTTGACCCATAAAAGCCCCTCTTATTGACCAATAATCAGCAACCAGTTGAGATATCCATTACTGTAAAAATGTCCATAGTTGAATATTGGTTATTTATTCTCCAGGTGCACAGTTGTATATTGTTAAAACACTTTACAGTACAGTATTTATTTATTTTTTTTTTATCTTTTAACTCTTCACTAGCATGTTATTCTTATACATTTTTCTTAGGTGCAGATTTGTGTGACCATTTTATCTATAATCTTTCTGCTGCTGTAAAAACCAGAATATCCCCATTGTGGGACAATAAAGGGATTTTTTATTCGATTCTATTCTATGCTATGCAATTCTGTGCTATTCTATGCTATTCAATACAAAGCCTGGTTCAAGATAAATGTTGCTTAAATTGAAAGAGGAGCGAAGTCACACAATAGTTCAACAACTTAGCTCTGTTTATTATCAAAGGTTACATTAAAGTATTCTTGGCAATTTTTTTTTTTTAAAGAAAGAGATTCTAAAACAAAACAAAAAACAAATTAAGTAGAAAAAAATGACTAAAGACATGATTAACATTAATAAATATTGAAAACAGTGAAAAATAACTAAAATTTATAAGTGAATGAAATAGTATCAGAAATGATTAAAATAGATCAGAGTGAATCAAATAATGAGAAAAAAAATGCATCAGTAATATATAAAAAAATATATTATGGAGTTGCTTTCACACACTAGATGATGGGCATTGGATTTGTGTACCAGTTGCCATGTATTTAAGATGGGGTGTTTAGTCATAAAGGAGGTAAATGGATGTTTACTATAAAGTCACACAAACCTATGTAGACTGTTCACTGATTTGTGCTAAAAAGATTGTTGGCACATTTTACCTGTTTATTTTACTAACTCCTTAAATTTGTTAGGCTCCCTCCAAGTCTTCAATGAGTTATAACATTTTTAACTTAACAACTGTTGGTGACCTAAAGAACCTTCAATTGGCTGCTGATTCTATATTTGTAGCAAACATGATCAAAGTGTGTTGAAGAGCCAGATTCAAAAAATATAATTCATCCGATTCCTGTTATCATAAAGCGATATAAGCTAAAAGGAATACATTCAAATAAAGTCACCTCACCTTATTCACCTGTGAAAGTAAGTGCTGTATCTCTCTTTGCAAGTGTATGAGGATTGCATCGTATAATCACCTGTTTACATATAACTCAAGTAAATTGTAAATGGCCTAACTTATCTAGCACTTTTCTAGTTAAACCGACCCCTGAAAGCACTTTTTACACTACCTTACTTGCCCAACCACGCATATTCCTACAATGATATGAGGATCAGTGGGCAGAGAAGAAAAGCACACCTCATAAATCTTATGATAAAGTAGCAAAAAAAACGTCCTCTGTCCATTCTGAAACATCTAACTTTTGATAAACTCATTGAAACTGTAGGCAGTGCTTTCCAACTGTTATTTTGTAAATCATCCTATAAACATTTCTCTCCCTTTATCTAACTCATCCCATAGCACTCCCCTGTTCTAGTCTTGACTTATGTTCTGTTTCTTAATGAAACTCTTTTGTAAAAAGAAAGAGTTCTATTTTTTTTCTAGGTACAATGAATGTTGACAACATGAGTAATGCTTCCTAGCGTGAAACAAACCTTTGTCACAGCCTTTAATATGGTGAACATAGCCACTCCGTTGCAAACACTGCAATCATAGACTGTAAAGCCATATCACCATTATTGATTGAAATCATATCCTGATTTATGTTGATATGGAATTATTTTGCAGCCCTGGTTTCATTCCAAACTTATTTTAGCAACAAAATGGTTCTGTTTAAGGGCTCTGTGCTAACCATTCATCAATTTTCCCGGCTGCAGTATGTTTTTTTGCCAACTTTAAATGCTTACAATGTCAAGTAATTTTTCTTTGTATCTACTGTATTTACTTTCTGTTCATAGACTGCTGTGAGGAATGTATTAGGTGAATACATCATTTGATGTGACCAGGCATATTTCTAATAGGAATAAACTAAACCCAAAAAAGGACTAGAAGCAAAACACACTGATATCTAGTGTAACACAAAGTTTCCTTTATTGAAATGAAACATATATTCCAAGGTTTAGATAGATGGGAGCAAATGTTTTTTTTTTAAGTATAAAATAGAAAGGAATGGCAAACTGGTAGTGCATGTTTATGAAATGGGGCTATTAAACGACAAAGGAGATAACCTGACCCACAGCATTTTGTCACTAGCTTCATTGGTAACAGATAAAATGAAATCTCCCTGTTCTGCCCTTATTCTTTTACATATTATTAATATACTGTAGGGTTTTTTTTTCAATTGTTTATCAGGTATAGTTTGAGAGGTGATGTTAAAAAGTGCTACACGCTGTAAAATTATTCTTGTAAATACCACTTTATCTCACACGAAAGAGAGCAGATGCTGCTGTTTTTGTTTTGCTCGTTGCACTTTGCAGATGGTCCCAATGCATCTGTTTCACAGTTGACTACACATAGAGGTTATGATGAAAATCAGGTTATAGTTGGTTTTTCTTTTTTTTGTTGTTAAAAATAATGCCAGTTGGAATCTTACCATTGTTCTTGACGAAAAGCATTAATCTTCTGGAATTTAGGTTTGCAGAAAAGGTGCAATATGCTTAATGTTCTCAGGAAAGATGTATCTTTATTGTGTATATTAATTTATCAAGTCATGCATAAACTCCTCGCTGTGGCATATTACAAGCTTGCTATCATCTTCTGTCAAGATATAAAAGCTCAGTACAGGCAGCCTGTAAGCGATGGCATACCCTGGGGCTGTAAATTCAACTAGCACAGTGCTCATGGCTGGTCAAGCTGAAGATGTCAATTGAATTTCTGTTTGGTTCATCTAAATAGTGCCAATTCACAACACACCTTCTTAAGGCACTTAAGATATAATTCAATCAAGTCATACAGTCAGGTTGGTTAAAAGTTCTCAAATCAAAGGAAACCCAGCTGATTGCATTGAGTCATTCACTGTGCATTATTCACTCCTTCTGAATGTTCATGTGGTGACAGTAAATATTTCATTGCATTGTGAGGTTGACCCTACAGGAATCGCACACATTAAGCATGTATTCAGCAACAAGGAAAATCTCCTTGTTAATAGGAAGAAAATTTCAAGCGAACCAGAGTTGGTGTGAACATCATTCTGTCAAGAGCGACTGAGGCCTCACTAATCCATAAAAAATATAATGTCAGAAAAGTTAGCACTAAACTAGTTACGAGGTGGCTCTGTCTCTAATTAACTCTGGGCCAGTTTTCATCTTAAAAGGGATAAAGGTGACATAGTTGCTGTAAAAGCAGAGCACATGGCTATGTCTTGGAGAGAAATAGGACTAAGGACTGAAAAACAGGCCTGCCTATATCATCTTTCATTGAAATTGTTGGTTGCAGCAGCCCAGCCGATGTTTTGATCAAAAGTTGATTTCTTTCGAATCCGCACCCTGCCAGATGAAGCTACTTGGACGAGAAAAGGTAGAGAGTACATGAAGTTATGGGTTAACTAACAAATACTGCAGTATTGAAGAATTTAGTTTAAATAGAACTCAACGATGAAAAGTGGTCACTAAGTCCTCGAGCGGTATAAGCCTATAGCAGTATAACCATAAGGAAAGCTCAGGATAATATCACTCACTGTAGCTATAAGTGTCAGAAAGGAGTGTTTTAAGCCTAGCCTTAAAGTAGACAGGGCGTCTGCCTCACAGACTAAAACATGCAGTTGTTTCCACAGGAGAGGAGCCTGATGACAAAAAGATCTGCCTCACATTCTACTTTTTAAAATTCTAGGAACCAGGATAAAACCTGCAGATTGAGAACAAGGTGCTCTGTTTAGCACATTAGGAACAGAATCTCTGATATAACATTAAGCTTGGTTAATTAGGGATTTATATGGGAAAAGGAGGGTTTTAAATTTTGATTCTGGATTTAACAGGAAGCTGAAATAGGATGAATAAGAAGTGTCTCTCCCTAGCACCTAATATAAAGCATAACATATGCTTTTGATGTC
>NW_015150702.1:270871-272828 GCF_000732505.1 Cyprinodon variegatus
TCTGAACGTAGCATAAGTGTCAGAAAGGAGTGTTTTAAGCCTAGCCTTAAAGTAGACAGGGCGTCTGCCTCACAGACTAAAACATGTAGTTGTTTCCACAGGAGAGGAGCCTGATGACTAAAAGATCTGCCTCACATTCTACTTTTTGAAATTTTAGGAACCAGGAGTAAACCTGCAGATTGAGAACAAGGTGCTCTGTTTAGCACATCAGGAACAGAATCTCTGATGTAAGATTAAGCTTGGTTAATTGGGGATTTATATGGATTCTGGATTTAACAGGAAGCTGAAATAGGATGAATAAGAAGTGTCTCTTCCTAGCACCTAATATAAAGCATAACATATGCTTTTGATGTCAATGTTTCTTTGTGTAACCAAGTTAAGGCAGACTGACTCTGATGGCTGCTGTATTATTGTAAATTTTTTAATGTATGCAAAAAGAATTTTTGAAAGTACAAAAGAATAAATGACCACTTCAGCTCTTATTCTCCCATAGCATTGGTCTACCTTTCTTCATATCCTGTGTTTCCATCCCAATTTTTGCTCTGTCTTCTACCTGGATGCCTCATTTCTTTCTTACCTCCAACACCTCCGTCTACAGTGTCACCATGGGCTTTCATCTCGCCAGGGTGCTTCCCTCGTTAGAAAACCTCAATTGGCAGACAAGCACCCTTGTCAGACACTATTCATTGCACTTGCACAGATATGACAAGTGTTTTAACAAGCACAACTGAGTTTTGCGGTGCAGTGGACCTGTATGCCAAAGGAAAAATAGAATCTGTGACCACTTTACACAAGCATTCAAGTTGTTGATGACCATTTGAAACTTAAACATGGTTTTACAGCCTAAAGGTAGGTCTAAAATATAATCTTTTAAATCAGTCCTTTCCATGCTGGGCAGTTCAATTGTTGATATATTTTTTTTTATTCAGAGAAGGAAAAAAAAGAAAAAAGACCAAATACACCTCATGTCTTTGGAGCTTTATGAATCAAACAGTTGATTTATTATTTCCTTTTAAATTCTCTTCACTGAAAAGTATTTTGAGGTCATGGAGGGGCAAGAGCTTTTTTTTTTTACATTTTAAAAGCAGGGTGAACCGTAGAAAGGTTGGTGATCCTCCACAAGGGAAACTAAGGGCATATGCAGAGACACTATGATGAGCAGGGATGAGCTATTGCCTAGAGCCCCTGGTTGAAGTGGGGGCATGGTGATTGTTTAACAAAAACTGTTATAATGGAAAATTTTACAGCAAACTTAAAAAAAAAAATAAACCAGTTCAGTGCAGAGAACAGCCTTCCAGTTTGATTCCAGTCCAAGGGCCTTTCTATGATGGTTCCCCCATTGCACGACGTCAATGGCCAAATGCACTTACTATAGGGAAAATTCAGTTAATCAATTATTTTTCGTTTTGAGACGATGATAAAATTTAGCAGAGACAACTGGCTTAGAAGGCACTTATAGTACAAATACAGAAATAAGCAGAACCAAATAAAATAAGAACCAACATTAATATAATTTTTACAATATTCATAATTCTTATATTTCTATATTTATAAGTGGATGTATTTTTTTAGAACAAAGAAGAGGAAAATGATATTAACTAACAAGATCTGCTGGAAGGCCCACATCAAACATGTCCAGACTAAACTATATAAAAGTATTGCAATTTATCATTTACTAACAGATAACAAAGCTAAACATTTTCACAATTATAAGGCATTACACATTGTCCGTTGTTTCTGGTATTTTACCATACCTGAACTATTGCTTAAAAGTCTGGGGTAACACCTACAGGACACCACACAAACTGCAGAAAAGAGTCATCACGATATTTCATAAGGTTGACTCCCATGAACACATAGATCAATTACTCATTCATTCCTGCTTTCTTTAATTAGATAGTAGAATTTCAGACTTAACAATTGATGTGTAAAGCTAAAAATAAACAGCTACCTGAGA
>NW_015150702.1:273901-275297 GCF_000732505.1 Cyprinodon variegatus
AGTCAGGCTAATAATTACAGGAATAATCTTAAATTCAAAATCTTATGTGCCGGAACAAAAATTAAAGTATGGAGAAAACTTGGGGTTAATTTAAAGCCAAGTGTTCCAGCATGAGGCTACCCTTTTCTTAAAAAGATTTGAAATATAAGAAAGGTCGTGATCATGAATGCTGTTGGTCACTGTTGATGGGTGTATACATTTTTTTGCAGTGGTTGTGTTTGCTAAAGGGTAATTGTTTGAATGAAGATGTGTGTAGGCACGTGTGAACATGGACATGTATGTTTATGAGTGCACAAGTAGAAGTATCAGTCTTTATGTTTGTGTTGCCGTAGAAGTTGCCATTTATAATTATATAAGTGTGGGTTGTGCATGTATGGAAGGAGACATTTCCTGCTACGGCAGTGCAGAGCTGAACTAATTACTGAGGAGATCGCCATTATTCTCGACTGTGACTGCGGCAAGTTAAACCAGCAAAAAATTTCAATCCTACACTGACTAATAATATACCATTTATAAAGTTGTCTATATAAATCATCATCACTTTACAAGAACGGTAATGCAGACTTTGTAGAAGCTAATTTATACCATTACGGCTTCTGTATTGTTGAAGGCTGAGGAGCGGTGGAGCAGCGGTTCAAGCCGCTGCAGTCTGACTATAAGACATTAAAATGTTGAAAACACCATTGATATATGTAAAAAAAAAAAAAAAAAAAAAAAGGTGTCATAGAATTCTAAACTGAGTTTATATTGTCATAGGTGGGGGGGGGTGCTTTTGAACCTGTGCGTATCTATCCAAAGCGATGCTCTCTTCAACCAATGTTCCAGGCGACTGGTTGTCAGAGATTGCTGATTGAAAAATGTACTTACAGTTACCTAGTTACAACTCTAAGCTGTGCATCCTGTGAAAATAGGCTGCACTGTATTCTACCTAAATCCCGGACGATTTTGAAATCCCCCCCACGACATTTTTTTTAGGTATGAAAAGTAGGACATGTCCGGAAAAAAGAGGACATCTACTCACCCTACCATATCAACAATTTCAATGTTTCAGTGAGTGAGTGCTTGTTGCTATGATGCGTCTTTGCTCAGCAGCTTCGCTCATTGTAAACCAACCAATCAGCGCACACTCATCTAAATATTCATGAGCATACCATAAAAGGAAGAAAACCTGCCGTTTCATTCTAGGGCTTTTAAGCAGGCTTACATTAGGGCTCATAGAACAGGAGATATACCATTTTTATCCCACGCAATGTTACACACCCTATTCAGAGACCTTAAAGCTGAAGTCTGTAAGTTTTTAAAAATCACTTTTTTGCCATATTGGCTAAAACTGTCCCTATGCCCAGACAGCAGTACATATGATATGTAACCTGTGAAAAAAACTGCTTCAATTGGT
>NW_015150702.1:275413-280403 GCF_000732505.1 Cyprinodon variegatus
CAACCAATCAGCGCACAGCTCATCTAAATATTCATGAGCATACCATAAAAGGAAGAAAACCTGCCGTTTCATTCTAGGGCTTTTAAGCAGGCTTAAATTGGGGCTCATAGAACAGCAAATAAGCCATTTTTAGCCCAAGCAATGTTACACCCTATTCAGAGACCTTAAGGACCAACACCAAATACCCTATATATTCATTCTATGACCCCTTTAAAGAAACCAGGTGTGAGGTGTGTGATATATAATTGCCCTAACTGAAATTAAGTTTTTCGTAAGCCCTGGTATTAGTGGCCTTATGAATATGTTTTAAGGTTGTAAATATAATCATGCTTTTTTTTCTTATGGTCTTTGGTTTGTTTCATAAACAACATTGTAACTTAAAAAGCTCCAAAGTCCCCAGTTCCTCTAAAAAATTGGCTTAAAGCAGGTGATGCCATCATGACAACGGTTCTACATTCACCGAACATTGATCTTAGCCGAAAAGGATACTGTCTTTGAAACTGAAAATATATGAAGGGCTTGCTTTATAGACCATGACATATAATTTCCTCTCTTCAGAGAGCTACATGTGGCCCCTCCATTTCCATCAGAATGCACCCAGGCTGTAGTGATGAAACTGTTACACTTGCAGGTTCGCTCTTTTTGTTTCATTCCCTGTGTCCTTTATACTCTCCTTCACTTGTCTGTGTCTCCAAATTAAGTGAGACTTCAGCTTTATATCAGTGCAGTTCAGCTGCATAAAGGTTATGTGCATCTAAATGACAGTTAATATGCAACATCTGCCAGAGGGCACAGATAATGTCCTAGCTGAGCATTCTGTGTCTGCTTCTGTACATTCTTTCATATACTGTAACAGCTTACAAACCAAATGGAATGGAATTGAAACCAAAGCAGGTGAAAGCAGCAGATGTGACTTTTAGATTCAACATTTTCTGGATGTTAACCTTGATTTCTTAATAAAATATATTCAATATTCAGATTAACTAGAACCTACTTTATTTTAATTATTATATTCTTGATTAAAAATTGCATTTAGCTCCTTAATAGCTGTTGATACAGTGTAGCAAGGCACTGTTAAAACAATACAATTTTATTTATTTTTGCATCTTTAACAAGTAGGTGCAAGAACTATAAGTTCTTATGTCATTTGACATAAAAAAAACTTTGAAGAATTCAACTAGCTTTATAACAAACAAAAAATATTACATAGTTTTGACTATTCAAGGCAGGAGTCTCCAACTTGTCCTGCAGCTTTTAGATGTATCGAAAAATAGGGCCATTACCAGGCCTCTGTGAGCAAGAGCATAAGCTGAGGAGCTCACAATAACACTATTACTATCAACTCACCTTTATTCTTCATTGTGATTGTAAATAAAAAACGTTGCCATCTGGATTAGACCCATCACCCTTTTATAGCAAAGGGAAGCTTTGGATATAAGAGTCTTCCTGATGAACGAAAACTCACCTTCTTACTGAACGCAAGTTGAGTCTGAGACTTTAAATTAGAAGTTCTGTTTTTTTTATCTTGTTGAATCATGTCTATTCAAAATAATGTCCCTGCAACTAATATGTTGCAATAAACATGCACCTATTTAAAATTTTTAACACTTTATATAACTCTTATTTATTTAGAATAGATATGAATATGAATAGATTAAACAAGATGAAAAAAGCAGAATTTCTTGCTTGTATAAAAATCATTTTTATCACATTCCTCTGCAGTGGCTACAAAATCTTTTTTTCTAATGTACTTTTATTTGCTAACCTACTGGCTCTGCAGGCAGCCACTTAGGCAAATTTCATTTGGAAATTTTGATGTTGCTAAAACTCATGATCAAAACAGTGATATTGAAAATAAGTTAATGAGCTCTTTGCCTTAACAGGCAGGGGCGAATTACTTGTCTTACTCTGCTTGATCGATATTATTCTGTCATATAAGTAAATTAGCTCTCTGCTGGATTACTGTGTGGAAAAATGTCATGTATTAAAAAATATAAGAGGTTAGGTAAAAGTGCTTCAGTATTAAACAAAGTTTATTTAACTATTACAAAAGAATAGGTCACAGACATCCTTACTGAAATGCATTACACTGATTGAAAATACTGGTTCTTACAAATATTAGATTTTATTTCTATATATTAACCAACACATTGTCTTTTGTATTTTGGAGGCTGGGGTCTGGATATTAATGCACTACAGATGTTGATTTTACTCTGATATTAAATGCAATTATCTCTTGAGAGGCAACCAAGGAAACACTGGAAAAAAATCATCAGGTATTGATTTGGCCTTTGAGCTTTCTAAACCCCCAAACCAATCAAGCATGTGCAGGATGTGGCAAAATCACCACAGTCTATTTCCCAGAGGAGCAACAGCCAAAATGCTGAAGCCAGATACCGCAGGACTCCTCTAATTTTCTGTGCACAAGTTCTGCTTGGGGCACTGCAAAGGGCAGGCTAAACTTAGGCAGGGCATTTATATGCTCTAGTCAGTTCAAATTAATGCTCAAATGTGCGGATCTTGATAGGCATATTATGCAAGAATCGACATTCTGGTGTTTGGAGGGTGTGTGTGTGGGTGTGTGTGTGTGTTTTGGGGTTTTGCAGTCACATTATTTTTTGGAAAAAACAAAAAAAAATCTATAACTTTGATGAAACAGTTGTTGCTATGACCTTCAAGTAAAATGGATTTTCATCACTGTATTGGATATTCATTTAAATATTTATCTCAAATATTTGTTGTAAAAAAAAGTATTGAATATATTTACAAGCTAATCGCAGTTTGAAAGCAGTTTTCGATTAATCAAAGTCAGGCGTGGCGCTTTTTATTAGTTTCCACATGACTATCTTGAAGTGGAACTCTTTCCAACCATCCATATTTGTGTTTCTCGCATGTAAGGGAAGAGTTCAATATCTTTCTTTCAACTTAGCAAGAGTACACAGCAACAGGTTGCAGAGGGGCACTACAATGTTTTTGCCTTAAGAAAACAGGGCTTCCCTTTCGTGAAAAGGACTCAGAATCAAATAATTGATATGACAAATAATAGAGGTAGTTTTTAAATATTTTTTTTAATGATAGTGTCCCTTGTCACATGCTGAGCAATGAGTCAAAACATGCATCCAAAAAAAGTAATATACACTCAATACACCAAGTCTACAGGGACTATTATACAGCCACAGGGATCTTCCTAACTGTCTCCCCACACTTCCATTCCCAATACACTCTGTCTCCTGGAGGGGAAACATGACTTGTTTACTGTCTTTGTAGTGACAACTAAATTAAATCACATTTTCCATCACTCAGTTGGCTAATTGAGGCTAGCTCTTCCATTAGCTGTCTCCTCACATCTACTTTGCTGGGAGTCAGACCAATCGATGCTTAGTCAAGGGCTGGACACTTGGGTGTGCATGCACCTGTGCCAGTGATTTAGATTCATTTAAAAAAAAATTTGTTGTTGTGATTTAGCATTCAATTGCTGTGCAAAATAAAATTTCAAGACAATTTAAGGGTCAAAATGTTTCTCTGTGTATGTTTGTATTAGAGAATAGGAAAGTTGAGTTGCTCTTCTATCCTTTTGTTTAAGAGGGTATCTGGCAGTTCTTGCAGTCTTGGCATATTCTCCCTCCCCAAATCCTTTTCTGAGTAATTCTGTTGTCCTGCCAACGGTGTGTGAAAGCACACAAGTGTATTATGAACTGGTCACGCATGAGTAACGAGGGGTGTTTATTATGTTGTGTGTGTGTTTGTTGAGCTTAAGCTTTTTCCTTATACCATTAAAAAAATGTATGCGCTTTTTTTAGTGACCCTTTGCTCTTGAGTTATAACTCATGCTCGTGTATATGGCATTGGAAGAGAAAAAATCAAAACAAAACAAACAAAAAAAAACCCCTTCCAGAATTGATTAGTATATTGCTTCTGCAGTTTACTGCAATGACTACACCCACGCTATCCTTCAGAGCCATACCTCTCATCCCACCTCCCACTCCCACCACCTAGTGCAATTTCCACACATAATCCATCTGTGGAAGGTTGGGAACAGGTTGCCGTAAGCTTCTCTCTCTGTGAACAAATCAAGCCAAGACAAATGCAACTGTGTTAGTGGAAATCAAAGTGTGACAAGTTTTCACACACCGGCAAGTGATTTACTTTGGTGCAGTTTGAAATTCAGTGTTGGGAGGATTACGGTGATACATTAGTCCAATCTGTGTTGATCTAGCAAAGCGGGAGATGAGCAGCCCGTATGTCAGATTGTCATTTGGATTGGTTCGGGTTTTTTATCATGTCTGCTGTCGTCCAGCCTGCCTTGGCAAAAGCTGTACAGTGTTTTTTTTTTCAATGCATTAGTAGCACCAGTGAATATAGCTATCATCAGCTAACATTTTCAAAATATGTGTTTCCTTTTGGCTGCTCTCCTACTTAAGGGCAACCACAGGAAGTCATTTTGCTCATTAGACTTAACGTTTTTACATCCGATGCCCTTCTAGATAACTGAATAATATGGGGAACATTTATTCACATAGGGTGAACTCCAATGCCCACAAATCCTCCTCGCAATTTTTATTGATAAAGAATAAAAAAAAAAACCCTTTGGTTTGACAAATTCTGTAAAATAAATTTGCTAAAGGTGTTTTAGATGAATGAGGAATAGAATAAGAAATCAGTAGCAGTGTTAGCTCTTTGGGGGCAAACTGTTTCCAAAATTACTCCTCAATATTAATGTTTTGGAACCATCTGCAATAAATAAGAGGAGAAATTAGAATCTTAAAAAACATTTCACAAATTTTGCACCAACAGTTATGCATATAGTTCCGTACTATATAGCTGAGTTTTACCATGCAGGAAAATTAACAAAGAAAGCTGATTTTAGCAGGGATTAAATTGAGGAAATAAATAAGGTATAATGAATTAGGGATGCACAATATAATCGGCCCCCTATTGGTATCGGCCTGTATCGGCCTTAAAACTGAATATCAGACATCGGCCACCCCAC
>NW_015150702.1:281305-317834 GCF_000732505.1 Cyprinodon variegatus
CTATTGAATGTTTTATTGCCAATAGATAAACATCTAGCACTTTAGCCAGCATGTTCATTGCTGAGCAAAATGCATGACGCAAATGAAGCAACTTTCAGACACCAAAACATGCAGAGATTAAATTTAAAGCTGTTATATACTAGCATGTATGTATCAAGTTTTTCACTTGCTTGTGTTTGAATGTGTTGCTATCAAATTTGTTGTTGTAATTTTTGGCACATCATAAAGAAGCTTGTCTGTGCATGCACAGATGTAAAGAAATTTTGTAACGCCATGCTGTAAATTCCTTTTACGTAGAAAAAAAGGAGTTTGTTGACATGAAGCCTCTGTTGACAAGCACCGCTAGGGGAGGTATTGTAGCAAGGTATTCAAAGGTACTCAAGTGAACAACTTTGTTAATGCCAACCTGAATTCCAGGGTGATTCTAGAGAATCTTTGAACCTAGTGTTCTTATTAATGTTCTTTGAAAAGGGGCAACATTGCAATGTTGTGTCTACAACCACTCTTTCAGGATCTGTTAATGACTTAAAACATTCCCGGCTAGACTTGTTCATGGATTTGCCATGGCTTGTCACCCATGTCAATGTTCAGTTGGCTATATCTTAAAGCTGCAAATGCAAGATCAGATGCACAAGTCAAGATCAGAATCTGTTTTACTCACCAGATTTGCAAGTAGAAAATGTACTTTGTTTCTTTATCTTTAAAGGCATATTCAGTAGCACAAACAACAACCTATATAAAATGCTTGCTTTGCTGAGTTCTTGGGCGGAATAAAATGTCACATTTTTCTCTAGCAGAAATAGTGTGTGTGTATCTGTGTGTCATCTTTATTACCGACTCATCCCGATCCTGCCTAAATTTCATAATACCTGATGGCATTTTAGCAAACTGATTTTATCAAAAACATAATTAATGTGCACAAATAAGGAATAGTTGTATTAACCATACATGTAAGCAGAGTTTTATGGGGCCCCCAGGAAATCGTGGCCCTAGGCAACTGCCTAGTATTGCCTAATGGTAAATCCCCCCCTGCCCTTGGGGGGCAGCGGGGTGCCATTGTGCGGGGCCCAGTGAGCAGAGTGGGGTTAAGTGTATTGCTCAAGGACCCAGAGTGCAGGACGTGGGGATTGTACCTGGTACTTGCAACCTTCTCAGAGCACAAGCGCACAGCTCTAACCCCTAGGGCAACACTTCCCCATACAGGTATGAGTTTAAACTGCCTCTGACCAGGATGTGTGGAGTGTGGAGTCAGAAGACATATAAGTGGCTCTCTTTTGGCCCTAGACTTATATAGTCTAAAATGGAGGAAAGATTTGGCCTGTCTTGTTTTGTAGAAGAGCCGAGGGTTGGAGGTGATGTAGGATGAAGTGTATGCCAGAGTTTACAGCATCTTCTGTGGAGTTTGCATGACCATTTCTTAGGGATTAGGATTATGACAGGGCATTTAAAACAGGAAATGACCACACAGTACTCCAGAGATCTGTTAAAGATATGTATGAAAGTGGTTGTTAGCTGGTCAGTGCAGCTTTTAGGCGAGACAAGAGGCGAGACACCATCGTGTCCTGGAGCTTTTTCCATTTCAGATGCTAAAAGACCATATTAATAACCCCCTCTTTAATCGTTAGTGCAAGAAGAAACATTAGGTACAGGACCACTTCCACATACACTCACAGACATTAATGTTTTTCTTCTTTTTTTTTCTCCATCTCAGTGTATCGGCTACGTACAGTTCAGATTTAATTACTGTGGTACTCTAACACCAGCACGCACTGACCTTTTTCCAAGGTCAAACATAGCTAATGTGAAATGCTGAGGTTTGTTTGCCAATGCTGCTCTTTAAACATCCCTATTCTCCTTCTTTTGGCATCCTCTCTGCATATGGCTTGCAAACACACGTTTGTATAAATGTGTGTACATGATGTTCTATAGTGCTGTTTTCTTTGGCTACAGGCATGATTTGGTTCCTAGAATGAGATTGTTTTGCTTTGCTTAAGTTTTCCTTAAGACTTTTTTTTTTCAAATGCAACATGATTTATGGCCTATGGCAGAGTGTGATGGAAAGTGCAGACAGCAAATGACAGCACACAGGGCTTGTCTTTTGTCTTTCTTTACTTTTGTTGATAATCATTCTTGCCCAGTAACCACCCACTGTCAAGGTATTAAAACTTAATAGACAGCCAAAGCCAGAACTTATTTTGGCTTATCTATATTGATTTTTAATTATTTTATGGTCAGTACATTTCAGCAGTGCAAGTGCAATAATCCAAGTCAATTACTATGTAGTCTTCCCTTAGTTCTCTGCTATGCAGATATTTTTTTATATGTAAAGGAAACTAACTTCATAACTTAATTTAATGCTTTTTAGTACTATATGCACTCTTTATATTGTCTGTTGCATTTTTATCTTTAATGACATCTTGCTTTGACTCTGCCCTTTGTACTTAAAATAAGCTACTAGAACTAGAATGTCCCTGAAGGAGTAATCCCAAGGGATAAATAAAGCTGGGTCTATGTCTAAAATACAATAAATTAACAATATGTAGCCCATATGAGCAAAGAGAGCATAAACCTGAAATATTTAATTGAACCTGATTCTAGTATGCTCTAGTTGGAATCGTTTAAAACCAAAATTAAATGGCCAAAAAAAGACTGATAGTGAAAGAAACAATGATAGAGGCTTTAGATTCTTTGTTCTTCTTAGATTCTTAGCATGCAGTCAGCCTGAATTAAAATGGCTCCACGAGGTCAGTGTTGGCCTCAGGACAGGCTGACGAAGCGAGTGCTGTCTGTCATTGCCCAGGCTCTATTAAATGATCAGAGACTACTTTTCCCCATGACACCAATTTGGCTGAGATGCCTTAACTGTCTTCTGAAGGCTAGCTCAAAGGTGCATATTTGTGTGCATAGATGCATGAAATATGCACGTTTGACCTAATTTTAATCTGCTTTGTAAATGCTTGTATTACATAAATCTCCTTAGGTTTTTTTAAAAGACGTCAGTAGGCTTACTGATGCAAACCACTGTCTTTACTCAGCACCAATGCATGGATGAAAGTGGGTTAAACAGACATGTCACTGTGTGTCTACGTCTTGCCTACAGGTTGCTTTCTGATATCTGGTGTAGAGGCCTAGGAGGAGATTTATTCCTACAGAGCTATTGCAAAAGTGTATTATACTGCTAAATTATTTTGAAATCCATAAGCTTAAGACCATCCCAAAAAATTCTAATCTACCACTTCCAGTTATTACTTGAATGTTTGGAAAGTCAAGTATGAATTTTCATGCTATGTATGAAGGCTGCTTTAACTGGTTCTCTCCTTCACATAGAAAGATATGTTGGGGAAGAGATTGGGGTTATGTCATACATTTTATCTTTTTATGGCTTTCAGCTACAATAGTCCCTTTTTCGGTAAAATTCCCAGGATTTAATGCCTAAGGATTGGTTTAACCACAGTAAAAGGAATTCCTGGGAATTTATGTGCCTCCGTTTCCATTGTTCTGAAAGGCAGCGGAACATTTATGTAAATCAGGTTAATGACATCAGGAAGGGTTTTGAAAATAATGGCACAGCACTGTAGTCAAGCCAGTGAGGGTGACACAAACCAATGTCAAAGAAGTAAACCCCTACTAAGAGGTTAATGTTGCTTTAAACATGAATGACTAAGTTAAAATGAATACAAAACACTTGATTAACAATCTTAATTTTATTTTTATTTCATCATGTAAAGTCATGCAACATATACAGATTTTTTTAATTACTCTGATTTTTTATCTGTTTTTTTTTGTCCATAACATTTGATTAATCATGTGTTGCTTTTTTTAAAGAGTAAGAAAAAAGTAATCGAATGTAATTTCATTATACATCTTCGTCCAGATTGCGTCGTTATGCATACCTTTAATAAACAGGAAGTAGAGGCTATAATCTAGTATTGACCACAGATCAGTAATGGAGGAAAATTTTTATGAATGTTTTGCTAGTGGGCAAGTTGCTCTTTAAGGTATAATGGAGGATTTTCGCAAAATTTTTAAAAAAACCGCCCCCCCCAACTAAAAAAAAATGCACCCACTCTCGAAAGGGAACGCTTATTAAACATGGTCACGAGCCCATTTCTCCCTGTTCACACTCTGTTTAAAAGTTGCTGTTTTCATTACTCGTACAAGCTTACGAGTAAAAAGAAAAGAAGATTTGCAATTTTTTCCACTATGTCAGACTCACCATAGGTAAGTAAAATGGGGATGAGCACATAGCAAAGCCTTATATAAACATGTCACCAAAATGATTGACAATTAGGAGGACCGCTTTTATTATGATGATCCACCCGGAAAAAGAACATCCTGCACTATACGTTTAAGTTAACATTTAACCCAAAAACCACATAAATTGGCTGAATTTGAGGGTGTTTTTTTTTTTCATTATGCCGTTACCATCCAGCTTTTATGATGTGATACAAAATACGCATTAGAAAAAGCTGATGGAAGCACACCCACTGTTTGGTTGTGATTTTATAAGTAGGCTGACAAAAATAGAAAACAAAAACAGAAAATCAGTCCTCCAGGTTTAGACTGGTGATGATGAATGTTTTATATAAAGGGGATGAAAGTTTTGACCCATTTTCGTAGGACCTGTGCTGGAGGTAATTTTTAGAATGGTTTATCTAGATTTCATAATTTGGCAATTAAATATCAGAGTTCATTATTATCTTGTGAGACACAAACACTGTAGTGAATGAAGTTTGGCAATGTAAAGCTTGAAATTATAATTGAAAATTATAGAGGACTGGAATTGTTTTTTTTTTTTTTACATAGTTTAAGGCACATCAAGGTTTGCAAATCCTTCTAAAAAAATAAATGGATTGCTTTATTTTGTATGACTTTAAAGATGTACCACAATTGTTTACTATGAAGTTAAGCAGAACATTAAATATTTATTTAGTCACATTGTGGCATAAATGATGACAAGCTGTAAACCGAGAGTATAGCCGTCAGGAATTTTCACGTTTTATTAAAAACTCCTCTTAATATATATTGGATGCTCTATTTCTGTCCTTTTTGCTTTCGCCCACCCTCAAAAATTACAAATAAACAGCAGAGAGACAGCTTTGGGTTTTGTACAAAAAATCCTCCTCAGATAAAAACACAGAAACATATTTGCATACTAGTTGTGCAATTTCTGAGTTCTGTTGAAGTATTTTCTTTGCTTTTAAAGCCTCCTGTTTGCTTTTAGATGACACATTTAAAAGATTGTTGTTTGCAAAAGATTATGTGCAGAATTTTGTCTGAGAAACTGTTTATGCATTTGTTTAACTGTGTTTTTTTTTTTTTTTTTGGAAAGTGTCTATCATTTGGCTTAATAACATTTGACGGACAGATAAAACAAAACAAATCAATATAACAGAAAAAAAATCTGTGAGAACTTTCAGCAAACACTGATGAACTGGGAGTGCTAAAAGAACTAAAACTGAGTTTTAAAACTTTTTCATATATGTAAAATAAGTTGTGTATTTGTGAGTTTAGAGTATCATTAATCAAATAGAGTATTGTTTTCAGCATCTCGCCCAAGTCTACATATTACCATTTTAATGACATTACTTCCCTATTAATCTGCTTACCACACAGCCAGTGGTGCAACTTTTAACACTATCAAAGAAGTACTTTGACTTAAAAAAAAATAGAGACAAAAAAAAACAAGGCTATAAAAAGTGGGGGAGCAGTAATTAAAAAGCCACACTAATGAAAAAAAAACTCATAAACTGGCAAATAGCTGTAAAAGAATGGAAAAAGTGCATATGCTGCAGTCTTGAAATAGAAATGTGACAAATAAATGGATTTTCTTTACAGCCTAGAAAGTCTGTGAATGTGTGGCAATGCAAAATCATACTTGTCGCCTCAAGTCATTCCCACTTTAATTGTAACATGGTGCATACCACAGAGACTTATTAAATTACTAAGTAAAAGCTGCCGTCAACATCTCACTCTCTGGATTTAGTAATCTAAGTAACTGCTGTTTTTAATTTCTTAAATTGAAAAAATAGGCTTTATATGTTTGTATATATATATATATATATACAAAAAATATTGAAAGCTTTGCTCCTTACCAATATGTAAGCAGATGAAACTTCATCTTATGGCTTACTGAATTAGTGAAATTAGTTTGATTGTGATTGCAAAGCCTAAGCATATTATTATAAGACCAATTTGCTCGATAAACTCTAAGGACATTGCTCTTAATTTGAGATCTCCCTTTGACTTTAGTTTTTTTTTTTTAAATAAAAAATAAATTAAATATATATATATATATATATGTGTGTGTGTGTGTGTGTATATATATATATATATATATATATATATATATATATATATATTATTTTTTTATTTTTTTTTGATAATATATTGAAGAATAACACTTTAAAAGTGCCAAAGCTCATATTTACATTTAAGTTTTAAAAAAAAATGTTATGCAGTTTAATACAAATTGAAAAATCCATTCAGTCTCCATTTCAGCAGCAACAGTCAGATGGGGGGTTAAATTTGGGGCTCAAATAATCATGCATTGTATGAGAAATTCACTCTAAAGATTGTGTAATAACATGTAAGACATTTTCTTTGCACAATTTAATCCTGTTAGCACCGTGTGAGAATCATGTTAAGATTACAGCTTAATTACACTGTCCCTTCTGAAACTGCTCATCCCTTTTTGACAAATTGTGCTCACCTTCTGGTGGCTACTTTACTTAGAATAATGCATCATATCAAATCAGCTTCACCTGATCCCTGTCCAATCAAACCCCTTTGGGATGTGCTGGAACATTATTCTTATCATGGTTTTGTCTTTATCGGTTCTTCAATGGCAGCATGATATGTTATTAATATTGATAAAGATATTCAATGAATATTTAAAAACACATTCTTAAATCTATTTCACAAAGACCTAATGCAGTTCTAACAAAAAGTAGAAGATTAGCACCATAAAACAAAAGTTTTATTCTCTGGATGAAACAATCCGTTGGTTCCAGGGGGAGATATGTGTGAAATGTTTATGGAAGGTGTTTGCAAAGTTAAGATTTAGGTTGATTGTGGGAAGTTTTTGGAGTGTGATTACATGCAAACAACAGTTATTTTCAGTTTATTTCCAGCAATAGTTTTAGTAAGTGTAAGCATATCATTTTTTTCAGTTTATTTAATTATTTTAACCAGTTATGCATACAATTTTATTACACCCGCAGATATGTCTGCCAAGATTAGCATATATCCCAAGGATTTAGATTTATTAAACAGTGAACAATATCTCCTTTCTTAAAATCCATTCTTATTTTAGA
The DNA here is from genome assembly GCF_000732505.1 of Cyprinodon variegatus. NCBI lineage: Eukaryota > Metazoa > Chordata > Actinopteri > Cyprinodontiformes > Cyprinodontidae > Cyprinodon > Cyprinodon variegatus. The sequence continues at coordinate 288,622 of NW_015150702.1, forward strand.
AGAATACTAAAACAGCACACTTAACTTGGATATTTTTAACAGTTGGTTCTTTAAATTCCCCAAAGAAAAATCCCTAGTTTCCAATCATTTTCTGACCTTTTTTTTTTTTTTTATTGAATATAAAATGAGTTTAATAAAATGAGATTGACACTGAGACTATATACTTTGACAGATATTGTTGAAGTGGAACTGCACAGTGTATGCTCCACTTGACAGGACTATACAAGACAATGTAAACGTCTCCGAAGAGTGTCAGCCACTTCTTATCGACTCAAGTTGGAATAACATTTTGTGGAAGTTTGTGCTAAACAATTTTGAAGAAAAAAAATGGGATATGTAATTAATCTAGACTCAGGCTTAAACATGTCCCTGTTTGGAAGGATGTTGGCAGTATAGACAAAAATCTATATACATGCATAATTGTATGAAGCTTAGTATTGACGTTTAGTTACTGTCAGGTGAGGTCAAACAGGCATTGGTGTAAGCATGATTTTTAATGGATGTACCCCCTTGGATGGTAATGCTGTGAAGCTTTCTGTGCATTTACATTTTCGTATTAATTTCTAAGGATATGTTTAGTTCAATTGAGGGTGTAGAAGCAAAACGTGTGCAGTCCTGATAAGGGTTAAAGGTTAAAGTCTGGTTTCAGATTTAATTGAAGAAAGTAGGATGTAATGAGAGTAAGCTGAAAGTCATTAAATTCAGGTCACCAATTGGTTTCTCTGTGTATCTGTACAAAACTTAAGATACCTTTTAACAACTCGAGCAGTCACTTAGTTTGTTCTCATTTGGTTAAAATTGTTTACAAGATATAATGATAAACACAAACAACCTCGTAGTGCTGTTTAGTTTCATTATAAGTGCCTCATTCTTGTTTACAGAGTGGTATATATAGCTGCTGTCGGTAATCCAGCTTTGGATCATGAGCAGTTAGAAAAGGGAAAGTATCCTCTCAGGTAATCCCTCAATTGATTTCTACCTCCCTGTCCCCCATCCGGTTTCATCATTCCTTTTTTCAACTTTTTAAAAACAAATATGCAAAAGTTTTACTTTTTAGATATTCACTAATATTGCTAAGATTGCCTAGAATCCAACAGCCAAAAATATCTATTTAAGAAAATTTCTCATTGGTTCTCAATGTGCAGAGAAGAGCCATTCAAATATTCCCTAAGCAGCTCGGAAACATCCATCCCTGTCGTCTATTGTTCTGTCTAGGAAAACAGAAAGCATGCTTCACATTGTGCTTAAAGCTCATACATTTAAACAGTGGTGCACAGCAAGCCATGCTTTCATGTGTCATTGTTTGTTGCATGCTGCTCTGCTTGACTGCGTTCCTAATGCGTTTAAAGTGTGTGTGTGATTTAAAAGAGGAAAATGAGTTTTAGCATATAGAAAAATGTCTTTATTTAGGTTCTTGTTAAATAAAAAGCATCTTGACATACTCCATCATTCTGTTGTGAAATTAACTTTAAATGACTAAGTCCATTGTTGTTGGTGATCCAAAAATTTCCATTTCAAAAGCAGAGCTGAATGGATGTGATGGACACAAAAGCAACACATTAACATTGTCAAGTTGTTCCTGAAGAAAACCGATGCCATGTTTACTAACTAATACTCATGTAAAGCACAAAAGGCAAACTTCGCATGGCATGTCAGAGGAAGTTGCTAACTCTTAATTGGGCATTAGTGGGGCATTTTAAACTCAAGGCCACAGCAAGTGCAGTTCCGGCTCTGTTTTTTATTTTTACTTTGTGTCCTTTAATGGGACGTGAGGGGTTGTTCCCCTGGCAACCTAACCAGGGTCAGCATGTTGCGCTCAGTCACTGGCTGAGAGTGCTGCCATATGCAAATAAGACTAGTGCCTTCAATCATCGGCATTAGGGAGTATTTGCATAATCTGCACTTTTGCCTGTGGAAAAGTAGGCCATGAGTGAGAGAAACTGGCAGAAAAATATTGTTTGGAAGTCTTGTTTTTTCTCTTTTTTAAACACAAAAAAAGTGTAGAGATGGTCTTTTATAAAAAAAAAACATAATACAATTGTCAGATGAAAACATTCTTGCAGCACAAATAGAGTTAAGTGAGTCAAGCCTTTGTGTTCAGTTCAAAGAAGTTGATTCCTGGTCACTATGCCACTGTATGAATAAAAGAGAAATCTCATCAACATGTGGCACATTAACTGTCATTATAAGTAAACATTTATACATATTATATGCTATATATCTGAAATGTATTGAAAACATAGATCTGCTTTAAATTAGTTTTTCTGCAACCTGTTTTAATAAGAGATGAGAAAACATTACAGCAATTTTGCTTAGTTGTATGCTTTTTTTGTTTTTGTTTTATCAGTAATTTTTTTTTGTAGTCTGTTAATGTGATTTTCTTTGGTCCTATTATTAAACCATGTGTTGCTTTTGGTTTGTGTTGTAAAAAAGAGTTAAAAAAGTTCTCAGTTACATCTTTATATTTTGTGATCTGTGTGTTAAGGTTAGGGTTAGGATCAGGTAATATCAAATGCAGATTATCTTTTGTCATATTACAGCCAAAACACTGATATAGTGTCCAGTTCTGATAAACCAAGGCACGGTTAGAGAATAGTTAGGTGTTTAAAAAAAAAAAAAAGACTTATTTTTCTAACATGAAAATCAGATGTTTGCTGCTCATTTGAATTCAGGGGTCTTTCCTCTGATAACAAGAACGGCAAAGGGCTGCTGGCATGCCAAATTTGAGAAACAATAAATCTAACCCAATATTGATACGATTCTCTTAAATAAGTAAATGCAGATTTTTTAAATTTTTAAAAAAACTTTAGTCCCATTAACACCTTTTTACTCTTTGTCATTAGTAAAAAGGTGTAGCTAACTGTTATGTTTACAGACATCAGTAAATACCCCTCTGAATATCCAGATATCTTGCTGGGTCGTATGGTACAGGAAGTGATCATATCAGGGTTAGTTTGCCATAGTGAAATGTTGATTAAATGTGAACGTAGGACCACAAAAATTAGGTATGTCAGATTAAGTAAAATATAAGAAAAAACGTTGCCTTTTACAATTAAAATGCTATTTTGTGTTAAAAGCATTAAATATATTATTATGTTTGAAAACACTTTTTTTCTGTGGTAAAAGCTGGTATTTTCAGCTGCCTCTAATGTTTTATTTATTTATAAAGCCAACAAAGCAGAACAAATTTCTCCATTTGTCATGACAGTGTTTTCCCTAATAAATCTGCTTTTCTATTAAGGAAATTAGCATAGTGTGTTAAATTCAAAGACATTTCGATATGTCCTAATGTCATCATGGGAAATCAATTTTTTCTGCAATGAAGGCCATGCAGGTTTTACCTGACTTGTTGAAACCAAGCAAAGTCTATTTATTTTTTACAATTTTCCTAGAATGTAATGTGGACATTTACTGCCATAAATTACCCAAAAGAAACACAAAACGGTTACATGCTTGTTGCTCAGCCATATCCAAGAAAGCTTGTTAAGCATAGACACAGATATAGACATAGACATACATAACAATCCTTTGGTTATGCTTTTAGCTTACAGATAGTAGTTGTTCATTGTTACCACATAAAGACAGGGATTATACTTTGGGCTTTAAATAAACCGCACACAGTTTACATTAATACACCAGGTAAGAAACATTAGTTAGAGCACGGGAAATATTGTTCTTGAGATATTTACCAAAAACATTAAATGACAGTTGCTACTGTACCTTCTTAATTTCAAATCAGCTTCCTTAACCTTCTTTTTTACTTGAATTTATTATTTCTTTCATGACCTCTTGACAACAACCTTGTGACAATAAATGATTAGAGCTATATTTTTTATGAACTGCTTGATGAGAAATTTTGTGCATTATCTAGAACCCGCCACTTTGACACCGGAAGAGAAGATCATTACAGGGAAACTGAATTTTGAACACCAGCTCGTTGTGTCAAAGTTTGGGCACTCTGTAATTTTACACCGTATATCTGGAGGTCTGGCTCTTTATCAACCAAAAAGCTGACATTTCTAGTCCCTTAAGCCAAATTATGCTGCCAAAAATTAGCATACCAAAGCTCTTGCCTTCGCCTACTACCCAACTTGCATAACACTTTATGTTCCTCTCTGCATGCGGGGGGCCCACATAGAGAGTTGTTCCTGTAGCTTCTTGGGTTCGGAGTTTGATCATGCCTCAGGATCAAAAGCTTGATCACCAAATGCTCTCTGGTGAGCTCCACTCCATGGTTCCAGGAGCTGTAGTCTCTCCAAACCTTGTAAAGTTTGCATCTTTTTGTGATCAATCATTTCATAGTCATTCCACGTATGGAAATTATGAAGAACATAAAGAAAATGACCAAATTTTGTAATAAGGTTTGAAAATGGAATGCTAAAAAAATGTATGTTATCAAGTTTGAAGGGCTTAATCATGACATAAATATTTTTTTCCATCCAGTTTGCTTTTTTTCAAGCTATTTCTCAAAGCAGTTTGAGACGAGGCTAACAAAACTGGCAACTGGCTGCTACTGTAATTTTTGTGAAATTTTCTAAATGTAATCTGAATACTTTTTCAATGTACTACATGGTATATGGTATACCACATATTGTCCTGGAGTCTAACCCTGCCCATAGCTATGATTTGGTGAGTGAAAAGATAATTATTTCACCTTTCACTTGAAATTTATTATCAGAGGTAGAGAGAGACAGGTAAATGACAGGTAATTGCTTTTCAGAGTCAACACCATTCTTCCTCCAATATACGAGAGCAAGTGGGGAGATGTGAGGAGCAGAAAAAGAGCAGGTGAGAACAGCGTGGCAGAGACAGAGTGGGATGAATGAGAAGGAAGGGCTAATTTCCATAATGAAAAGGTAATAATTTGTGGTTTTAGTGTTAGTTTCAGCCGAGTGTCTATGGCATGTCAGTTCCTTGCCCGAGGTCATTGTGTGGTACCAGCCATGCATACTAATTTGTTAACAAAAACCTGCATGGCCTGCTCCATCTCAAGAATGTCAGTTTCACCTTTCTCCCCTTTCCTGACTTCTTTCTGATTCAATCAACACCCACTTGCTTTTCCCTCATCATCCGACTATATCACTTCCTATTTGTTCCCAACATTTCTTTATCTTGGTATAAAGTCTGTATGTTAATAACAAACAGAGTAATGAATTATAAGTGAGTGTGCGACTCAAAAGCAATAGAATATTATTTTATGGTCCCTCTGAATTGTTGTTTTTTTTTTTTATTACAACATCAATAAAAGATGGTTCTTTCTTTTTGCTCTTAACACACAGACACACAATCCCTTCAACCCAGCAACATGAATGATTTAGGACAGTGCACATTGACTATCTGCCACCTGCCTTGGGCCCTGCTCAGGCCCACCTAGCTGCTGGCCCTGCATGTTAATGCCCAATGGATAGGGACTTGCATGTTAACATGCAGCAGGACATGAGGCAGGGTGACAGATTGACGGAGTAGACACTGTACACCTCCACACCTGGTTAAAAGGAGGACACTGCGATATTAAGGAAGCACTGCCTTCAATTTGCTTTCTCTTGGATGTGTATAGCACAAGTTGCTGCCTTTGGATCAGTAAAATACGAAGGCATTTTATGGCTGTTACCGAATGATATGGAAATGTCAAGTGAAACAGAAAAAAAAGACAAGAAAAAGTATTCTAGTTAAATGGTGAGAGATTTTGTCATTTCTCACAACATAATTCCTTTTTAACAAAGGCTTTTGGAAGGACTGATAATGATTGCCGCTGTTGCTATGTGACTAATGGAAACAGGTTTGAAGTGCACTTCCTTTTTGCAAGCTAGAAGTTTGACTGTTTCTCTGCTCCCAGTGCTGCGAGCCATCATCACACACTAAGCCCCCATTGCTGCTGGAAGTGGAGAGCAGTGTTGCGCTGGTTATGCTTTAAATGGAGAGGAAAAGGTCTTTGTGTTTGGTCATACACAGGCTGAATCATAGAAGAAAAGAGTGCAGAGGGGTTGGGGGGTTTAAACCGCATATAAAACAGTGTTTTATAGCTGTTGTACAATAGATAAGGAAGTGGTCACGTTGAAATATTTAACGCAGTTAATGATGGTCATAACAGTTGCACTGATTTATATATGACATTGACTGAGAATATAATAAGAGAGCTTATAGTTTTTTCTGTAGTTCAGTATAGTGATATTAAAGTGAATTAAATGACAATAGATGTATAATTTAATTGTGAATGACTAAAACTATACTAAAGCTATCCAGATAGTTTTAGTTTTAATAGATTAAAAGTTTGATACAGTTTTCATGATAAATTGTGCTCTAAATCTTTGCAAAACCATAAAGTATATACAAAGTGAGTTGGTTTGGCAGAACATCAATATCTTTCTGTTCTTTACAGTCTAATATAGTCAGATTGCTTTTACCTAATCTAAGGTAAAGAAAATACATATCTTATTATATATATATTTATGTCTGTAGGTATATATGTCAGTATGTATGTATGTATACATGCATGTATATATATATATATATATATATATATATATATATATATATATATATATATATATATATGTATATGTATATGTACTCGTATAAACTCACTCATCACTCCCTTTCCAAGCTGGTGTTTCTAAGGCTAATGTCTCCTCTTAGACGGCAATAGGAGGTAATTGAAATTCATTGTCTGTATGTGGTCACTTTTTACCCATTAATTTTTGTTTCCAACTCACTTGCTTTTCTAAATAGACTAGTTTGCTTGAAGAATACTAATGTGTAGCTTGCAGTCAATTTTATGAGGTTGAGTACATTGAAAGCTTAGAGACGAGCTGTTCATGAATTTCAATTGGGATTCGTAATAATCAAGTTGGCATAATTTTAAAAAGTTCAATGCATATGCCTTGGCATAAGTTGTTCCCCTTTGACAAATGCATATTTGATAATATTGATAAGTGCATAATGTCCTTTATCTATAATCAAACAAATCTTGCATTTAATCAAATTTTTTATATATTTATATATTTCTAGAAAAGCAAAATTTGAAAATATCAAAACCAAATAACTACATTTTAAAATATAACCTTAGATATAAAGTTTAGTAATATATTTAATAGTAAGACTGTGCTTAAGAGACAGAAAAAGACAAAACCTGTTAAAGGAACAGCCCTGTTCCTTCTACTAGAGGAACACAGCTCAAGGTACAGGTACGGCAAACCTTTGCTATGCTTTCACCATAATTCTCTCACTGTCTCTGTACTGATGAGCTATAAACTAAGAAGTTTTTCCAGGGATTTCAAGTGTATCTTTGGCAGATGACTGCTGTTGAACTGATCCAGTAGTTATATTGTAGAGGCTACACTGTTTCTTACTTGTTCCCGACTGACATTGCTATCAGGCATATCCTCCTGCTTCTGCAGGATCAAACTGGAGGTGACCTATCTCCTTAAAAAAAAGGAACAACTGCTGTTTAACTTGAAATTCTGAAGAAAAGTTTTTACCTTAACAATTTCAGCACAAATTTAAAACTGTCACATTAGCAGAAGCCTATTAATAGAACAATGGTCAGCATTATGTATGGAAAGCTAAAAGTGCTGTGAAAACAATATGCCTCTTTTAATATACCTACATAAAAAAAAAAAATCAGTGTGACTTGAGATAAATGGAACAAAATATCTTAAAAGATGAATAATAAATATATTTTTTTAAATCATTGGACATTTTTAATTGCATTTTTTTACTTTGACCATGTGCTGAAGAGATTATGATTTTTTTTTTGTCTCTGATCTCCAGCTGACTTTCATCATATGCTTCAGTAAAGGAAGAACAAAAAGTTATCTAAAAACTATTTTTTATGCAACACAAATGCCATTACATTTTTTTATTATTCAGTTTGTTTCTTCAACAGATAAATAAATCTAAATCAAGGCTGTCAGCTGGCCTGGAGGACAGTAATCACACTGAACGTTTCATTAACATTTACAGCTCTGGTGTTACTATTTGGTTCATGCGTGAATGTTTGTACTCAAACAGAGGTTGTATTTTCAACATTACAGGGTTCTGGAGTTCTACATCTTTTTTTCGTTTATCTTCCAGTAGCAGTGTGAATCTGATGAAGCTTTCACATGGCAGGTCACACATCCTCTTTAACATGATTCAGAACCAGATTCTATTTCTGATTTTATATATTCTTGAAACTAGCACATGTAGCCTATCTTTCTCCATATTCCTTTATCATATTGGTTTGTCGCTACTAAAAACAGGAACACAGAAATGGAATAATCATCATAATCATAATCCTGATTATTTGGATAACCAACAATTGTTTTTTTTGTTTTGTTTTTTCAGAAATTGGAGAATCATGTCAATAGCCTCAATTTCTAATAATTCGTTCAGTTACATCTGTTTATGCTATCCTTAGGAAGTTGGCTGACTCATGAAACTGTCAGCTACCGCTCATCACGGTAGGTCAACATTTAAATAGCCAGTTAATGTGCACTAGAAGTAGCTCTGTCAGTTATGGCATGTCTTCTGTAGGTTAAATCAGATGGGCATGACTTCTAATTTAGGCACATCTCATTGAAATGAATCTGACGTCCACTATAGTGTTTGACAAGACTGAGGGGGTGTAGTGGTTAAGGCGCTAACATTTTGTGATGGATACTATATGGCATTTTCATGAACACTCTGTAAAATGACAATGATTGCAGTAAACAACTGAGAACCCACTGTCTGAATATGGCACAAAGCCAAACATCTGCAGCAACTTATTAAAGAAGAACCTACTTTTTGAATTTAATTAAATTCACCTCTAGTCATTGTTTACTGTTTCATTCACAAATAATTAGGAAAAGGCAGGTGGATCTGCTGTTTTGTGGCTATCTGCCTCAAATTGTGGTGGGGGCGGTAACTATATGTTATAATATAATGAATACATAATTCAGTATCAGAATTGAAACAAACATAATTCATAAAACTGTATAAAGACATAATCTTCTCTGTCTTGCAATTGAGAGTAAATGTATTGCATTTAATCCCAAAAGAGTTGGAAATCAAAACCCCACAATTTTTAAGTCTTAGGAGCCCGTTAAAAGTATAGCCGAGTAAGTCTGCATCTTTGATACAAGGGATCAAGATTTTAATTATGATTTCATCATTAAAAGAAATTAGCAAAATATGTATGTGACCCCTGTATTTGGAAGTACTTAAATGACCCCTCTTAGTAATACAGTGCTCACATTCTGGATTCTATCTTGGACAATGTTGATGTTTAAGTTTGCATTTCAGTCTCTTAGTAAAAAGATAAACAAGACTCTAAAATATTTCTGAATTCTCATTGTTATCATAATTTTCCTTGTAAAAACATGCATTAAAAAACTAATTGAAATCCCTGAATTGATGTCCCAAATGAAAGGGAATAGAGGGGCTATAATACAAATTAATTAACATTTTAGATTGGACGGCTAACAGTTTATTGCATTGATCGCTTCCTGCTTTGTAGACATCAAATGTGTGGGAAAGAGGAAAAAAGACAAATAGAGTGGGAAAAGTTGAACACAGAAAGACTTCCAGTGTATTCTTGTTGGGCACTGAGGCATGGATAAATATTCTCCTAACAATAAGTGGAGACGACAGAAGTTGTCAAAGAGAATGCGTCTACCTCCTTCCCTTCCACTACTCCTCTCTCCTTTTCTCTCTTGTTAGTCCAGATTCATTGCATTCTCTTTTATATAAGCAATGTTGTAAACTTACTTTTTGTAAATATGATGATAGGTAGCAACAATTGTTTAATTTGACAGTAAATTCCCATTTTCTTTGTGTAATTTGTCGCTAGAAGTGAATATCTATGCTAGTTCAAACCTGGCTTTGTAATATTCCCTCTTGTTTGCAGATTTAGCCATTATTCACTCTACTGTTTCTGTGAGCCCATTAGCCCTGAGCCTTGTCCACACACAACACCCACACCTGCCCTAACCACACTTTGGAATATTAATACGCAGCAAGGGGTGACTTTTAAAAAAAATACTAGATTGCACTTGTTGGGAGGAAATGCACGTACATTGAATATTCCCTTTTGACAAATTTAAATTTAGTGTACAGTATATATCCATGCCGAAGTCACTGTAGCGTGTTAAGCTGTGGTTACAAATTAATAGCTGGAAGCAGTGTGGAAGCAGAGCAAGTGGCTCTTGTTGAACATGGGGATTTGAAAACCTGCATGTTGTCTGTAGTGTTGAATGTGTTTAAAGCTCAGCAGCTTCAGGCCCTGCTTTATAAATGGATACTTGTGTAGATGAATACATACAACATAACAATGATTCCCTTTAGAAGGAATATATTGCATACGATGAAAGGCGTTTCCTCTGGTATAAGAAAGGGTATCACCTGATTACACGCAGTTATATAGACTCATCTTTGTTTTTGGTAATTGCTTTTGTCAGTTGGTGGAAAGACAGACGGCCAAGCAGGGCACTCTGAGGGTAACAGACGTTTTTACCTCCCCTGGGTCAGTGATGAGGCACAGCGAGCACAACAGGAGGCCAGTTGACACCTGGGTCACCCTAAGAGAGTCTTCTGTTCATCTGGCCTCTTTGTTTCACTTCACTTTCCAAAAACTAGAAGGAAAAAAAAAGAAAAATAAGTTCAGGAGAGAAAATAATTGCAAATGTCAAAGCAATTCAGTATAAACTGTTTGCTTGTGGTGAGTGTTCATTATTTATCATATTGGCATCTAAGGCTTGTACAGGATCTGTATGTATCACTTAGTTTAGGATTGGAAAAGGTCTAATCGACTTTATATGTGACAGTCTTTGGTATGTTAATAGTCACATACTGCAGTATAGAGTTGCACATTTTTCAAATATATGCCTACACACTGGACTGTAGATGATTTGTGTAGGGTGTAAAAAGAGTGTATAGCATAGGGTCTTGTGATACTGAAATAGCAAGTTATTTCTCAATGTAAATATGTCTCCTGAATCAGTAACTATTTGCCATCAATATGTGACCTCTACTGAGCACCTTACTCTGATCTGTTGTCATCTTATGCTTGATACCTTGAAAAAAGGCTCTTATTTGGGAGAAAGAAAGAAAGTAGCTCTTGATTTGTTCTGTTATTTTTCCATGATAAATTAAGAAATATGGTTCATTAGGCTGTCTGCTAAACAGCTGACAGTGGAATCATTAGTTTAAGTATGTGGTACCCCTGTTTTATTTGCTTTACTACCTCATTTATTATGTTTTATCATTTTCATTCATGTAAAGTACTTTAGTCTCTCTTTGTACTGAATTGGGCTTTACAAATAAACTTGCATTGCCCTAAAAATTTTACTAATATGCAATGTAAACGAAAAACGATCCAGTTGTTGTCAGCTTGTGATTTCTAGTGAAAGGCTCACTTGAATTAGAAAAGAAGTAGATCAAGAGTTCTCATGAGTTGGTAGATACAGAGCGCTATGTTGGCATGTTGGCAATGGTAGTCTGAATTATTCTGCTGTAATTTGTGGATCTTTTACTCTCTGATTACAAAAACAACTGGGATGCTCAGTTTTCCAGAATAATTTTTATGAAATCTTTCCCCCCCTTCAGTTCTTCTGAACAGAATATTATAGAACATAATAATAAAAGCTCTGTTGATAATAATAACAATTTGTGAGCAGCATATATTAACTGTTGGGATTACAGTAGGTGTTGTTCCAACGCCTGCTGCTATTGAGATCCTTGTCTTTAGCAGAGAGGGTAAAAAGGGGTACAGTCTTGATTGGAGCAGATGTGACATGGTTGTCAGATGACCTACTTCTGTCCATATTATGAATTAAAATTGTATGATGGAGACTGGGGCATCTGATGAATATTACATGTGAAGGTGGAGCCAAGCAAGTGTGTAAAGGGGGAAACAAAGGTTACAGGGATGGTAATGTGCATCTACATTTTAGGCTCATGCTGTGTACAGTTTAAATGTGTAGATTTTTTTTTCAAATATCATTTGAAAAAGATACTGGTAGTCTAGGGAGTAAGCAGATCCAAAAAAACAACAACTACAACAACAAAAACTGACCTGTATGCTGCCCACCATGCCTGAACTGCTAATGGCCCTTTAACTGATTGAGTGTTTTCTGGGAGGTAGCTGCAGACAGATGTTATCTGGTCCCTTTATCTGTAGGAGGTGAGAGTAAAGCTCTAATGGTGGCTGCATATGGAACCAAAACCCAGGGTGTAGATTTGGCCTGCTGATCTGGCCCCTTTTAGCTGTTGAATTAGTTAGTGTGGGAAAAAGGATGACAGAAGGAAGATAAATGTCCACATTTTATACCAGACACCATTTTGCTTGCATCAGCAAACTACTGAACAAAAAGTAACAGCAGTGGTTACAGTCTTTAGCCGTTATGGTCAGCTCAGTTGGTTGTTGGATTTGATAAATACTTAGTTATTTAATTCATGAACTGTGTCTTGTTCAATATTTCTGTTTGTCTTTGATGCTCCCTCTTTCTAATATTTCTCCCCCTTCTTTTTCTGCTCTTACTCCACCTGGCCTGCTCCCTCTGGCTTAGTGAAGCACAACTGCGTGTTGTGAAAGATCATATCCTCTTGACCTTGCTCCAGGAGCTCTGATGTATTTCATCTCCTATCGATTTTCTATCCCCTGTCATTTTTTTTATCACCTACTCCTTCTCTTGCATGGCCATTTTTCTACCTCTCCACAAAATCATTTTCATCTCTTCCCACACAAACATGGTAGCAGAATTTGTATTATTAAAAAAAATGGGTATGGAAGGCAGAGGAGTAAAAGAGAGACCTATTTCAAATCAATGAACACTAAGAGAAAGTTCAAATAGACAAAGAAGTGAAAATGACTACTAATACCACCTTACCTACACAAAAGGGTGTAGATTTTAGGGTTGTCGCCATAGTAAAATGTCAAACTCGATATCAATACACAGGAAAACATTAGATACTCAATACCATTTTGGGTACCATGGAAGTGTATACATTATATAAATAATCCAAATATATAAAAACAACAGAAAATATTTTAAGGCTGTTTGAGATTCTTTAATGTGCAAATCTAGAAATTTGGTTTAGAGTTGTTGGGTTTCTGCCTTCCATAAGAAGGTGTTGCTGTTTATCCTTTAGCCAAGCTTAAATGGTATTTCTAGTACCCCTTTCACATTCACACCAGCCAAAAAACAGTTTAAACCCGGGACCATTCTGCTCTTAGTGGCAGTGGGAACAGCTCACTGATGCGTGTCTACCGGGGTCAAACGACTTGGCAAGTGATATGCTTTAAAATTGCCTTGACTCTGATCGGCATGCCGTGGGAACACAAGACCAGAGTTGACATGCTAATTACCTGATACCAACAACATACGGACGTCAACACACAGCGCCAGTCGCTTCTCATCTAACAAGCCAAAACAACTCTGTTTACATTCAAGAAACATGGCACAGCACTAGTAAGAGGGATTTGGACAGATAAAAGAGTGAAATAATAAAGAATACTGATTACACTCTGGCTCCCATCTATGTTGCTCTTCATTATTTACTTCCCTGATTTCTGTCACACTGTCAACATCATCAACACTAACCTAGTTTGATAACGTCATCAGACGCGCAGTGGTGAGGGACAGTGGCAACGCAGCTTTCCAACATGAGGTCAGACTTAGGTAGCACGTATGCAAAAAACTGAAAAAAACCTGAATGTTGAAAAACTCTGACCACTCAGACTGACCATATCTATGCATTTTTTTGCATCATGTTTGTTTCTCCCAATGTTTACATTTGATCACAGATGATGAAAACTAAATTTCTTTTTGTATACACAAAGTGGATACAAAATGACAATGAACTTTGTCTAAGTCTTGTTTAAGTCTAAGAGGTTAAACGTGAATTGTGCCAGATTTGATATGTATATTCGCAACAAGGATGCATCAGTTCAGTTGGTAAATACAGTACAAAATGCTTGAATAAATTTAAGTTAATGTGCTGTGCTATATAAGCTAAATTTCTCTGCCTTGTTCGGAAGGCTGGGCTGTGATAAATAAAGTGGATTATGACAAGCATTTGTGACATGATAGAAAAGGATTTGCTAGTAATTAGTACAACAGCGGGGTCAGATGCAGGAGTTTGACCTCCTACCAAAGGGTTGTTGTTTTTAAACCCCTGCTATGGTTTTCAATTTTTTTGTGTCCTTGGCTAAAACATGTAGCAGCTCACTTCTCTCAATGAAACCTACGGTAGCTGTGGCTACAGTATATCTTACCAACATCAGTGTGTGAGTGGATGGGTGAATGACTGAAAGACTTGGCCAAGTCTCCTGATGTGGAAAAACTCTATATACGTAGAGGCCATTTATTATAATAGATAGGAAATTCTTTAATAATTAATGCACTTTATGGAGCTAGGTTTTAATGTACCCCTGTCAGCAAACAGAACCATCATTTAAGAAATCTGCTAACAGCACAAAGCCTCTTCCTCTACTGATTGTTGGATTACCAATGATTTAAAAATGTAACGGAGGTGGAAGTTTATCGTGAACCTAAATGCAGATACAGAGGCGGCTAGTAGATCTTGTAGATTTATTTGAAGTTGTTACAATAGAAACATAAATCCAGGAGCAACAGGCAAGGAACAACAGGAAACAGACCTGAATATTGTTTGCAATTCAGTTTATCCTGAGATTCTAAGAATAAGCAATGTGATGCTGGACATGTTTACAGGAAAAATTAATTAACGGAGGCCAAGGCTTTTAACACTAGGAATCCCAGTATTCTGATACTAATAGAACTTACAATGGCCATCAATTTGACGGACGACATTTATTTTTCCCCAATGGAATGCATGTGTAGTTATGTCATCTACTGAAATGGTTCTAGTGTGCCATTTAAATCCATTGTGGATATGTAAACCTTAAAACAGGTCTAATATATATATATTAAAGGCTGTATTGTATGCTAATATTATTTGTGGTACAGTATAAAGTTGTATTAAAAATAAATCAGTAAAATAAGAAAGACTGTTTTACAACACAGGTTCAACGTTTGAAATTACAATTTTGTTCACAGAAATTGAGTGATTACCGCCGAACATTTCCCGCACACCACCTTTTTACATTTATGACAAACATCATACTGTATAAGGTTTTTTTTTGTTAGCAGTGCTTTAGCACCGGGCACTGTTTTATTTGCCTCGTCAAAACTGGCTCTTGGGTGGCGGAGCGGCTGGTAACTTGCGGCTCACTGGAGCGCATGTTGTTGGCACACAACCGGTTTTACCAGTTCAAGGATAAAATCTCTGCATGAGACGTTCAAACAGCTCCTGAAATAAACCAATGAGTTTATAGCTGCTATGTCCAGGACATTGTACAGTACAGCCACAAGCAACTTTCGCGTTGGAGCTTTAACAGTAAAAGTTCTAATCATCTGATCTGATACATCCACACCAACTTTTGTGTGATTATAGTAGGCTATGGGCTCCGGTTTGGGCTGCTGAGTGTACCGGCTGGGGTGTGGGCAGTGCTATGCAAAACTTGAACAAAAGTGTCCCTATTGTCTGATGAATCACTGATATATCTGACTTTTGCCGGAGGGGAGTGAACATCTTCGGACTCACTGTCAGAATCTAAACCATTTCCTATCACTGTCATCAATATTTTGAATGTTGGTTGCTAGGCAACGGTACCGAATGTCAATCAACTGCGGGAAGAATGTACAATGCAACTAATAGAGCCGTTAAAATGACGGCTGTTGGATACCGAGGTAAAATTAACCATATTTATTTTTGATGTTTTTATTTTATTAAAAAAACTACATGAAAATAAAGGAAATATAGAAACAGGAAAAGTCAGGTAACATGACCAGCATATGATTAATATAAATAAAGTTCTTTCCCTTTAAAATCTCAGAACCGTCGAAATAACAGCCTTGGGAGTTCTAGTGTTAAAATGTCAATTTATTTCCTAATTCTACACCTATTTCATCTTATAACTTGCTTAAAGGCTTAAGTAATTAAAACACTTAGAACATGAAATGCTTTATGGATATTTCATTTTAGTTAGTATAATACATTGTGTTATTGATTTTTTGCTTTTGCGTCTGGAAATGTTTGCATCTGCAGTGAAAATGCCCATATTGACTGAACTGTTGTATGAGGAGCTCTGATGAAGACTCGAAGGATGCTTGGGCTGACTGCTAGCTGTGGTTGCTTTAAAACCAACAAAGCATACCCGAAATAAGCTACAACTATAAAACAAAAGCATTTTAATGTTTAATTTAATCGCAATTTTTTTGTTTAATATAAATTTAATATTGTTAGTAATTTCATATATTACAAAATATACTTTTCATGCTCGGACTTGTAGAGCCATATGCTAATTTTAGTATCATCTTCCCATTTTGGGTTTTAACCTGCTGGTTCAATTTAAAATCAAGGCTTGTGGAAGGATGCTCTGATTACGTGCATATGTCAATGCTAGCTGGTTGTGCCTCAACTAGTAGCAATTTAGCTTTAGTTAATGAGCTCTGCTCAGTTGTGGTGCACACTGCTTGTGTCACGAATTAAACAGCTGAACTCTATGTTTCTGACTTCGGAAAAAGACAGTGTCCAACCCTGTTTTGATGACATGTTATGTCACTAACTTTCTTATTATAATTTTAGGAAGTTAGTGTAAAATGATAGAGAACAGGCAGCTGATCAGGATCAGACTCCCTATGTGTCACAATTGCGCCTTCAACTTTGTCACTGCTTTTTTTTTCTTTTCCTTATTTTACCAATGGGAAAAATGTATTTAAAACCTATTAACAAACCATGCTTAGGCTGGTGGGGACAGGCCAAGTAAAGCCAGGCAGCCCGCCAGGCTTATTATATAGTGAAGGAAAGCCTATGTGTTTATGCAGACTCATTCTCTGATCTTTCCTTCTAAAACCAACATAGAAAGCATCAATTTAGATCCACTTTCCACAGTGATGCAACACTCTGCTTTGAGGTATTTTTTAAACTCTTAGATGTCATCACATGTGCGATTAAAGAAGATTACAAAAAAGATGGTGAATACTTTTGACCCTGTTGCCCCTCATAATGCCTTCTGACTAACACAGTCGGTCCCATTAGCAGCCATGCTGTCTGGGGGCAGGAGGTCAACTTCAGTATTGGTGTAGCTGTCAGGGTTCTGGGTTATTGATACACAGACCGCGTAGGCATCATGTTTACTGTCCATTGAGGTGACTTAGTTTGTGACCCACTGCCCTATTGCATCTGGGTCTTCAGCGCGTGATGAACCTAGCGTGTTCTAAATGTTTGTCCTCACCTGTCAGTCACTTTCTTCATCAGCTTTTATTGCTGTATCTGTGGCTCATTAGGAAGGATCATTTGGTATGAATGCAATAGAAAGATCTCACAGAGGAATACAGAGAGCAGGCTATTTCTTCTCTTTTCATTTTGATCATTTTTTCTTATTTCTCCACTGGTGAACACACTAAAAGAGCTGACATTCCCCCTGCAGTGAATGGCTCCCAGAGAGTCATACCTTTTCTTGCTCGAGAACATGTCTACTGGAGAGGAAAGCATAGACTAGCGATGGCAAAAAACAGACTCCCTATTGATTTGGCTACATTGAAAACAGAGTTATGCAATTTCTTCCCCTTTCTTTCTTACCATTAAAAGCAATTATTGTCTCAATTTACCATTGTGAGCATTCAGCTTGCGTGAGTGCACAAGCATGTTGTTATGTAATCAGATAAATATATGCTCTGTTAGATATGTTTATTGTTGGGAGATTTGGACTGTTAATTGTATTAGGATAATCTCCAGCTATCAAAATAGATGCTTACATAATTCTGTCAGTAGCTTGTTTTATTTTTATGTTGTCCTTATTTTACTCTTTGCTTTCTATCTTAGTTTCCTGCACATGTATTCAAATAAGAAACATTATGGTCTTATTAAATTCAGATCATTTTCATTCTTCCAAACACAGAAAGGCATATTTACATATTTTATTTTTATGTTTTACATAGTTCATATTTTTTTACTTGCATTTGTTATTGCAACTTCAAAATAATGCTTTATCTTTGTCTGTCTGTGTTTTATAAAAAAAAAAAGATTCTGAATACTTTTTTGATCTCTCTGTATTTTTTCTATGTATTGGACACATCATTGCAGTATTTGGAAACTACAGAAAAAATATATTTTTTAAACTTGCTTAGTAATCTAATGTTATTATTGTATTTTCAAACACAACTTAATGCTGCCACTATTTGTATTAAAACTGTATTTCAAAAGGAATTTGTAACTTTCTGATTTCCGAGTTATACTGACCACTTAAACACTAACCACATTCATCCCAAAATGGCCTCAAACTCACACACACACCAAAAAGTAATTTAGGGTTAAGTACCTTGCCCATCAGCAAAAAGATACTTGGAAACAGGAATTGAACCTTCAACATTTGGATTGCATTATAACTGCTCTTACCCAATGAGCCACTTTTCCCAAATTGGATCAAAAACCCTATGTACCATGCGCTAGATCAGATATTTAGATGAAGAAATGCAGACTTACTTTTTGAGCTTCAACCAAAAGTGTTCCTTTCTTCACTATCAGGAAAATATATAAAAAATAAACTTTAAGTACAACATGACACTGTATCAACTAGTATTGCGCCGATGCCATTTTTTGGCCCGATACCCAGCTGTGCAGTATCAGCCGATACCATAATAATGTAAAATTATTGCCATCATGGCTTTGTCAAGCTGCTGCCTACCTTTGTGAAGCAGGAAAAAATCTAATACAAAGTGAATCCAGTAGAACTTTTTATTGCCTACAAGGAGTGGGTGACAATAGTTAAATAAACTTATGGCCCTCAAAATGGTATCGATGCCCTATTTGTTGGTATTCGCCGATACCGATACCGATACCACCATTTTAGGGCAGTATCGGGGCCCCATCCGATACTGGTATCGGTATCGGTGCAACACTAGTATCAACATAACAAGTGAGGAAAAACTTGTAAATACCAAGAAAAAAGTTACCATCTCTGAGAGGTGGTGTTATAAAATAGATATTTAGGAAGTTATTCCTCAGCAATTATGATCATGATGAGCCTGATGCTCTTTTGGTTTTTTCTACAGTAGACTATATTTTGTCAGGTTATGAGTTGTGGCATCGGAATAACTACAAAGCTGCTTAAACCTAAACCACCTAAAACACGACAAGCTTGATAATTTTTGATATGATTACTTTACTCCCCGCATATGATTACATAGCCTTGCATAGTTCATCATTCGGATCATCCATTGTTTTTTTTTTTTGTAAATACAAAACCCACCATCACAGCCACATTTCAGCTTCTTACTTAAATACAGTTGCTTCCCAAGCTGTAGTGTAGTTATTAATTAATAGTGTTGTGGTGCAGTCAGGTCTCCATTCAATGGCTGATTCTCTGAGGGTGAGTTTAGCTTTGGCAGAGTGGCTCACAGAACAGACAGGCAGAGAGATAGCAGCTGACAGGACGTTCTTTCTGTTACAGACCTTTCGCTGTGAACATGTGTAAAGGGTTCACTTGTAGGACACAGTTTGTTTGGAGATAAGTTAAATTAAATGCATAAATTCCATCATGTTCCATGTCCTTTTATATTTCATATTTCACATTTTGGTGGGTCGTAGTTAAGTAGAGTTCAAATTATTTCTATAAAAAAGGCAAAGCAGAGGGTAGCTGGTACCTGTAAAGAAAACATTGCTATTGCAGTGTAAATCAAGCTAGTAAATTTTGAGTAGATTTAACGCATTTTTAGGTTCTTATGTACACTCCCTTATAAAACCTGTGAAAAAGAAAGACTGATGTTGTTTTTGACAGTTTTTTCCTATGACCCAATATGAAATTATTTAATGTTTTTGCCCATCTAAATTGTTTTATGCTATCTTCTGGGAAAAAATTGAAGATTCAACTCATCTGACACCATAAAGAGACTAAATCTGATAAGGGCAACCTTCATTTGACCAAATGAACTGCCACTCTTTAACGCCCCACTTCTCAACCGTTGCCTCGTAGGTGCATATTTACAACGAATAAATACTCATCAAAACACGATCACCTTTCAAAGGAATATGCCTGGTGAAGAAGTAACTCATAACTGTATGATGCTTTTAGGAGAAATATTTAATTTTGGCAAATGATCTTTAGGGGACATTATAATCTGTTAGCCCTCCTCTCCTTCATTTTTCTTCTATACCATTCTACTATATCTGGGCCGTGAGATGAAGCTACTCTATTCACATGGACACAATTTAAAGGTGGTGCCTTTAACTACAGTAAGACCTCGGACACTGCATCCCCCCATATATTATGTCTGGGATATTTTGCTTTAGAAAATAGAGTAACCATTGAACTATGGAATGTATACAGGCATGCTAGGCCTGCCCGGCATCTAAACATGTGGCTGTAGAAACATAAAAATGAGATTGTCTGTGTCTTTCCGGCACATTCCATCTCAAAACATACCTTTAGTTCTTCATATCAATATTTGTAGAATTTGACTTTATGATATTTAAAATAAAGAACTTGTGCTTATTGCTCCTTCAAGGATGTAAGCACATACTTAACGTTTTAATGAATAGAGTATACCACGATAAATATTGGAAGCAACAATAAACAATACATATTTTTTTCACTAAACCTGTATGTTTGTGTTGTTTAGAGGATACCAATGAACTTTTATATATTTCAAATGCAGACTAACAAGCCCCTAGTAACAAAGTAGCGCCTTATCTTCTACATGGATGAACATTAGCTACCAACTCACTACTATGCTCAGTTAAATTAATGACATTACTATTGATGTGGGTAAATTCCAGCTAACTTGTATTACATATTAATGTGCCTCTGGGAAACGTAGTTGTCTACCGATTTGCGTTTTATTAATGTTTGTATTTGCTAGGGCAGTTAAGTCAATCCGGTTGTCCTGTAAAGCACTTTGAATGTTTGGTACGACTTGGAAAGTACTGTATAAGTTTATTCCTTTAACCATTAAATTCAGCTTTTATTTTATTTTATCTGCAAGAAAAAAGAATAGCTGTTTGTTGAGAGTCAGTTTTTAGTTGGCCAGTTTATATTTATTTTAACACACCACATTCTATGAATTGCCGCCCTGTCAGCTTGGTGAGGTTGTTTTATCTGCATCAGCTGGCTTTGCAGCTTCTTCTCCATTACAAGCAATTTTATCACTAAACCTCCAGCAAATTCCTATATTGATGTAGAGCCAAAAATAACATGCAAATGTGGAATGGCTGCTTAAAGTATGCACACAGTTAAATGAATGCAGCCCTTGAATCATTTTTCGATTTAACAGTGAGGACTCATGATTTTTAATTTGCTAGAATATGTCAGTGTGTTATGCAACTCTAATATCATAATAAAAAAAAAATGTTCTGGCTCTTCAAGCAAACTGGTAGGTGCTTTTAGAGATTTTCCCTAATCAGTTTCACATGGTGGCTATGGTATGACTATTAGATGATTCCCTATGTGCAGATGAGTAATTTTTTATTTTCAATTTGTTATTTAACCTCATGAAAAACGTGTATCTTTTCTAGGAATAATTAATCATAATGGAAGTCCCCCATCAAAAACTTAGATGAAGTCTGGTGTGTTAGTGTTGCTTTCAACCATTTACACTCATACAATGTAATAGAAGACAGTTGTTTCTCGAATAATTAAAAAGAAATTAAACAAAATTCCTGAATCAGTTTATAGTTTGAACTTCAGATGTTTTCTCTCCATAGATGCCCAGTATCTTAAGTTGCTTTCAAATGAAATAGATTAATATTTTCATAAGGGTTGACATTATTGAAACGTAAGGACTAATATAAAAATGTTGCTCAATTTATTTTGTATATTAGCAAACCGCTGTATTAAAATGTTAAAATTTGTACATTTATCGTGCATTTATTAGTACACTATTTAGCATTATATTTTCTAAATGAATGATTTTTTTTATGAAAACCATAATAACATTAAAAAATTAGAAGTAACCTGGTTTTCCTTTGCGCACTTGTTTTTAAAATTCTAAAAAAATCTGTGAAGGACCCCATTCTATATATCTGCCCTTGTCTAACCCTGTCTATTTGATGAGAATGAGCAGAGAACATGGTGGGAATGTTGACCTCATGTATTTTCATGGTTGACTTGAGTTTACCTGTCCCTGTAGACAAGAAAAGGATTGTAAATTGCAGGCCATGACATTCTATCGCTTGTGTGCTCTTGGTTGGCATCTGGTGGACGATCCAGCCCACAGCTAGCATTTACCATCAACTCATTCAGCGCTGAGACCAAAGACATACAGATTTGCATTTAAAAAGAAATGAGTCAAAATCTTTTCACTCGCTCTTAAATAAGGTGCATGCAAAAGAAAATAGAAACCTGTTATTTTTTATTTGTTCTTACATAATAAACAAAAAACTGACTTCAAGTGTAATACTATGCGATTTATAAGTAAGCAAATCCAACCAATAATGGTAGCCAACGGTTTGAGAAAAAGTCAATTGCAGAAAATATTAAATGTTTTTTGGTTACTAACATTTAGAGTTTGAAATTAACTATATATGGTATAATGTTAGAATGCAAAAAACCTTTGACAATATTTTCTGTAGAATTTTGCTAATCATTTGGATGCTAATGACCTATGTTGCTTTTTCTTTTTCCATTTACATGTTAAACATTTAACAGTGATAACATTTTAAACCTCTTTCAATTTAAACAAAAAGAAGCATATTTTGATAAATCAGAGTAATGGCAATGCATACTTTTTAAACATTATATAAACCTAAATTTGTAACATTAATATATTTGTATTGACATTTTTCACTAAATGAAGGAATTAAGATCACTCCAACCTTTTACCTCTATTTTGTACTTGCCACCAACCTTTTAATCAAAACTAAATTCCATATTAGATTTGCCCGTAGGCTACATTAAAAATAGTAATTAACACTTTAACACTCACCTTTCTTTTAGTTTAAATCTTGAATGTGTTTGGCTTTCTATTAACATTTTTTCTCAACCCGGTTGAGACCTTTTAACTCCTATAGATCCTTTACGTTGTAAGAAATTATGGGTAGTTAGAACATTTCTTAAAAAACCCTGTAATAAAAACAGGCAGACAATGTCCCCCAAGGTCATCCATGTAGCTCCATGAAGACATGAAATACACTTCATTTTTTAAGTTGTGATGAAGCCATAATCTAGCTTAACGTGTTTCTTCACCTGAAAAGAAAAATAAATAAGTTCAAGGGTACTTCAACTACAGAAATTTTCATGTTTTGTATAAATGTATGTTTGTATGTGATTGTATGCTTATATGTTTGTATGTGAGTATATCGCAAATGTGTAGATATATGAAAATGAACACTATAACTGGAAATGAAAAGGACCTTTTGGTCTATTAAAATTATTTGAGATGACATTGTTTATAAAATGTAAGTTGTGAACAGTTTGTAAATGAACCGAATGGAGCTGAAATTAAATAAATCCATTTATATGTATTATAAACTGTTATGATAATTGCCTAATGTCTTGGTTCTAAC
The DNA here is from genome assembly GCF_000732505.1 of Cyprinodon variegatus. NCBI lineage: Eukaryota > Metazoa > Chordata > Actinopteri > Cyprinodontiformes > Cyprinodontidae > Cyprinodon > Cyprinodon variegatus. The sequence goes on from NW_015150702.1 coordinate 312,166, forward strand.
CCAAGTTCTCTTTCTCTTTCTCTCTTAGGTGAGTACCAGGATCCTGGCTGTATGCACCATGGTCATAAGAAGCAGTCACAGTATGCGTTGCCTAATTTCTTTTGGCCAAGTCCAGTTGGGATATTTAGTGTGATTTTTGAGGGCATCCGCACTTAACTTCCTTGAGTAATGGCTGTTTATAGTTGTGGGCGCCACCATAGATAATCATTAGCCATATGTACCGTGTGCTGGGATCGCTCAAGATTTAGAGTGCTCTCCGCGGTGCTGAAAACAAATCTATTGCTGCCAATACATTTGCGCTCAGTTGTGTAATAGGTCTATTCCTTGTGCAAGAATCTTATGGAGCACATGACAGTCTTTGCCTGTCCATCTTTAAAGTGTGCTTGTGTGTGTATAAAATGGTTTGTGTGTGTGTATACACGTGCTAGCTCCATTATCTTTGCGTCTGAGCAGTTTTCCCATCCCATGCATCATCCACCCCCGTCTGTCTCCATGTCAGGCCTGATAACAGCTCCTATTGCCCACAGAGATGACTAATCAATAACACACAACCATGGGAACAACAGCTTGCTTTTGGCACACACACACAAAGAGGAAATATTGGCACACTGTTCGCAAACATTGTATTGACTGTTGTAGGCTGACAAAGAATCTGTTGATCACGGTACCGGGAATACTTCCTCAACAACGCTTCCCTTTCAAACTCACACACCTGCATTCACTATCACCATGACTCCCACGGCTGCTACGTACCTGTATGAAAGAATGTGGAAATGCATGTGCTCAACAGACATGCCAATCTGCCAACAGGCACACAGTTAGTTGTTGTTTTATCAGCCTGACAGTATCACTATGAGGTCCTGAGGATGCTTACAAAGAATCTTTTTCTTCTTGCATCAGGCACATGATTTGTTGTGTTACCTTCTTATCTATTCATGTTCGGCAGTTTAATTCTTTTCCCCTATGATACCTGTCAAATTTTGCAGAAGCTAAATCAGGAAAACTGGATCTTCCTACTTATTTCATTTGTCCCACTTGGCCTCAGCACAATAGTTAAAGCCAGATGACAATAAATGTACATAAAACCCCTAGAAGACAGCGATAAAGTACTTTCTCCTCTCCCTTCTTTTTCTCTTTAGTCTATTTTCTCCCACCTTTCAGGGAGGTGTAATTCCCATAGACAGACTGGCCTGTAGAAAAAGCTTGTCTGCTGCCCTGACTTCCCCTGAGGTGCCATTCTGACCCAATAACTCCTTCACTCCTCCTCTCATGCTTCATTCACTCCCCCCTTTCTGTTTCCTTTTTCTCCCCTCTCATCCTCCACTCGCACTCTGTCACTTGTTTTCTCTCCCTCCGGTGGCCAGAATGCTGTAATTGAGTTTTTTATTCAAGTCAATTAAAAGTGCAGGCCCAGTCGAAGACAAAACAAGTCAGCAGAGCTGCTTTGTTTTTTTTTTTTGTTTTTTTCTTTTTCCTCAGGCTGCCTCAATTTTTATTCAGTCCAGTCTTTATACCATTCACTAGCTAAGAAAGCGTGGGGTGTGTACTTTCATTTCATATGTGCCATTAAACTGTTTTGACATTGTTTACAATGTAATTTATCTTTCCGTATGACACCCCACCCCCTCCCCCAAAAGAAATCCTATTTAAATGGTAATTCAAACTTCCATTAAGTTGGGGTCTTTGTGAATGCCATACAGAAGTTAGTTTATTCCTCCATTCTGCCTCGGCAAACATCTGAGGCATGATTGTGTATTCCCAAAAAGCCAAAAATTCATCAAACAGATAGATCAGCAATGCTGTCTACACTCCATTATGTTTTCCTATTCTCATTTACCATTGTATCTTGTTACCCACTGAAGTGATGAATCATATTCCTGAGTTCGCAGGGATCATCTGTGATGCTAAAGCATTATGGTCAGGCATTATTTGCTATTGCTAATAGCTTTGTGATCAGGAAAGAAAATCTCTCCGATGTTTATGTTTGGGGGGGCATCTCAGAGTGCGGTTTTGTGTTCAAATTTAAATGTAGACGTTGCCATTACCTAAGGTACACATCACCTAGGATTGAAATGTTTCTCTGCCCTTTTTTAACAGACTTTTAAAGTAGAATTCCGGTTTTTAACACTTTTAGCCCATTTTCTGTAGTGTCCAGGATGAAATCGAATGATCGACACCAAAGTTTTGACAATTGGTCCTGTCTCTGCTTTTTGGCTCATTTAGAATCCACCCCTGGCTGCTTCAGAACGGCTTNTTGTCAAAATTTTGGTGTCGATCATTCGATTTCATCCTGGACACTACAGAAAATGGGCTAAAAGTGTTAAAAACCGGAATTCTCCTTTAATTCAATATGCGCAAATTTGAAATCTAGCACAACTGAAGGTGATGCTTTTCATATGATAATTAGGATCTAAACTTAAACCTTAAAAGATTTGGACAAAGTTTTCTATGATCTACCAATTTTCCAGGTTATTCATGTAGCTTAAGCAAACAATGGGCCTCGTGCGAGAACCATTTGTATGCACAGATTTTTTCTTAAATCCAGTGATTTAGGAGAAAATGTCTCATTCACCATTTTCCTTCTATTTCTAATCTTCTCTTAGGTACTCACAGAGTTTTGAAGAGTGGTCCAGACTTGATTTAGGGTTTTTGCGCATTCAGCCATTTTCACTAAATGACCTAATTTCTTGTTACTTAGAGGGAATTATCCATTTTTAAGGCTACATCATTATATATTATGCATCTCTGCAATTATAAGTTACATTCACATTCCCTATTGACAGAACTATTGGTCACTACACCTGCAGCTGTCATGTCGGTATCTAGTGGACACTGGTGGAATTTGTTGTTATTTCAACAAAAGAAAGAACAGTCACGGATCAAGCTAAGCTTGAAATAACATTTGGAACAGCAATTGGAATTAAAATTCAGCAAAGCTCCTCTAACGGTGTGACTTGCATTCTGTTTACTCTATTGCAGCTCCTTCACTTTGTTATTACACTAAATTTGGCAGGTTTGGTCTGACTTCGTCAATTTAGAGTTTAGCCGTAACAGTTTAAATATGTTTATGCATTGTGAGATAATTGGAGAGTGAAATTAAAGGATGACAGACATGGTCTGGAGATGTACAGTACATCTATATTTGTACATTAAAAGGAGATTTAGGACATTATTGTGTTTGTTGGTGAAGAACTCATGTTAAGCACATCACATGTTGTACCTCTTGCCTCCATTAGTAGGTTTGATTGACTTTTTTAAGATAAAATCATTTTTTTGTAACATTACAACTACGTCATTTACAAATTTTGTGATTTATTTCTTGGCTTGACTTTCTCTGGTCCATTAATGCTGTAGCTCAGGTCTCACTCAGCAGATTTTTGATCTTTGAACCCAGTTTTTGCAATGCCCTTTCTATGAATGAACACCTTCTGACAAGCGCGGGTTGTAGCCCTCCCTCGTATTTGTCGCCTTATATGGCATTGTTGGGGCAGTAATTCTAACTTATACAGTTATACAGTTGGACTGCATGATGTTTAACAGAATAATTTGCGATTATTTAGTGATGTTAAGAAGGTTTGTTAAATCTAATGTGGCACATTCGTATAATCCCTCGGTAGGAGAAAAAGTGTGAAAGATTTACAATACAGAAATATTGTTACCTGAGGCTAAATGTCTCTTAGTAGGAGATTCCCCAAATCTGATTTGGTTTTACTTTTAAAACATTCAAACAATGATTATGAAACCTAATGAAATTTATAGACATACAAAGTAGACAAAATGCCAATGAGGTTTTCTTTGGGATCTGACCAAATTTCTGATTTGTATAGATAGTTCTATTCTAGACCTTTAGAAATTAGAAAAATGTGATTATGGTTCTTTAATCGAGAAGGGTTAAAATAAAAACAATTGCAATATTCTTATTCATGCATCAAAGCGGGTGTTCGTAACTAGAATGTGTTTTTGGTTAAAATACAAAAAGTACATGATGTAACATATTTCCATTGACATGAAAATTATTATCTTCTTAAACTTGCCTCGTCCCAATAAGTCTAAAATTAGAAAATGACTATCTGGCCAATTGTTTTGTGCATCTGTCATAAACTCAACAAGAGACATGTAACAGAGGTAGATTGGTTCAAAATGTCAATGCTTAGGTATAATATTTAATTCTCAGTTAAATATTTTAACCCTTGTCAATTCCAAATTGTGCTACAAACTGGAACAAGGGGGAATTGAAGAGCCTTGGTAAGCATTACTGTTAATGTTTAATGTAAGATACTAACATGTTTTATCTCCTGAGAAAATAAACACCAGTTACTTTGAATATTCCACTACATATGTGGAACTATCAGTGGATCATTAATAGGAACACAACAAACTAACCATGAGGATGAAAGACTTATAGGTACTGTCCTTGTTTCTCATTTTTAAAGGGTTTTCATACTTGTGGGAGAGTTTAAATGCAAGGCGCACTGAGGATAAGATAATTAATATTACCTGTGGTAATATTAATATACCTGTGGTATATTATACCTGAGGTAATATTACCTGACATGCATACCTTTGGACTGGAGGAAGCAGCCAGAGAACCCAGTTGTGCATGCAGAGAAATGCAATGCATATCAAAACCATCAGGGTGGTTTTGCAATGATGTGGCTAGAACTGCACCTAGCACTCCACCAGTAATCACACAGCATTGAAACTGTTTAACATTTCTAGTCTTGGCAGCTGGTTCTGTACATGTGGCATATCAATATCTAGTAATTGCTTCATTTGAACTGTAAATCAGGGTGATTCACTGAGGACTGGCATTTTAAAGGTCAAGCCAAATCCTCCTGCTGTTAACTTTTTTTTTTCTTTCGCCATTGCTGTTTTTATCCAATAAGCTGTTTATCTGCCTTGCATTAGCATCGACATGAAGCAAAATCAGTAGCTGACATTTTAAGAGGTATGGGCTACTGTATAGCAATTGCTGATTCAAACTCTTATTTTTGACATTATCTGAGTTAACACTTTAAGATCCTAGATGTTGTATATCTTCTTTGTATATCCTATATCCTATATGTATTATACATCATTTTCACTTAGCTTTGAGTCTATGAATTTGCACTGTGCCAGTTTAGTTTGACCACAAAACCTACCTTGATTCTTTTAAATGTGACTGCATCATTAAGAGACACCTAAGGCTGGAATGTCATCTTTGATTAGTCTAAAGACAATGTGCTTAGCAGCTACTTTTATGCAATAAACAAGAAATACACAGACGTCCTTTTTCTTTGTTTCCAGTTATTTAACTTTGAAAACAAAGGATAAGGTAAAGGCATTAATGGGCATTTGCTGGTATGTTTACTATGATATAATTATAATTTTTACATTGACAATCTAACGTATACATTAGAAATATGACAAAATGTATGTTGTCATTAAGTTAAAATATCTTACTTATATCAAAGCACTACTAAAAGTCACTGATTGGTTTACCTCTGACATGTTGCCCTTACAAAGCATACCTCTTATTCTGTTACCCCTACAACCCTACGGACCCACCGGTGGGTCCAGCTGCTACCTGACCTCGTAATTTTAACAAACCCCCAGTATTGATGTAAAAAACATATTTGGCACAGTTTGGTGACATTTTTGGATAAATGTGCCAAAATGGCCTCTCCGCC
>NW_015150702.1:318209-369394 GCF_000732505.1 Cyprinodon variegatus
AAAACAGTAAATGCATTTTATACATTAAGATATTTCCACTTTGGCAGAGATATAATCTTCTCTGTTATGGCTTAAATAATGTGAAGTCAAGATCCTATTGTTGTGACTGTAGAATGCTGAATATTAGCCCTGTGATGTAAGCCATGCTTATGTGCTAGTATGAGTAAAATATCCATGTTGTTATTCTTGAAATAAAGACAAAGAACTTCTTATAAGATTTTTCTGAATGTAAATTTTGATACTTATAGCCAAGGCAATGTAAAACACACCATCATTTTGCCAATTTAACTGGCAAAAGATATGAACTTTTTTTTTCAGTGATTTGAAATCAAATGATTTATTAAAGTTGCATAGCCTTTACTTAACCTAAAACATTCTGATGGCAGAGTGATGTCTCACAAAATATTTCTTGGTAAGAGTCAAAATGTACCAAGTAAATTCTGTTAGAGCTTTAATATCTCCCCATCTTAAAGCAGTGAAGTTTTCCATTAAATATTTCAAAGGAATGCCCTTCTGTTAGAACTTATCCACTTTTGTCAAATTGATTATGAAGGGTTAAACTAGCAGTTACCTCACTAAGCCATTTCATATTTAATGTCCCTGGAGAATTAACTTTTGGCAGAAATGCTATCTCTTTTTTACACGTGTTTGCTGCCTACGACCCACAATAGTCTTTAGTCTTCCACTCTGATTAAGTTTTCTTTTGATATATTAGATTTGAGTTTGGTTCATCGGTTTAAAGATGAAAGCATCTTGTTTCTGACAAGTATTCTGTGACTTGACAGAACTGCGGTGTTGTTTTGCAGGAACTGTCCTTCGTACAACCACAAAAATATAATTTGCTTTCACACAGGGTCCCTGCTGACACTGTTTTGACAATTGTGAGGGAGGGTAAAGCAGCAAAGTTTTCTCCTGAAAGCTGGCTTAGAGGCTCTGCACTTACTTTCCAAGGTGTCTTAACTTTTTTTATTGTTTTTATTTGGTCTAGTCTGTTGTGTCTGTAATACCTGTTTAATGTATTATACTTATATTGTCATTGTAATCACAAGTATACATACACATATGTTTAGGAAGTTTAGCTCTCAGTAAGGTCATCTTAAAGTCATCTTAAGACAAAATCAAAAGTCAAAGGGATCTTAACCAAACTTTATTTTTTATTAATTCAAATAGCAAGTGAGCTTTACTATAAGAAACTAGACTACCAATCATTTTATTATCAAATTGTTTTTTTCCTTGTTATTAGCACTTTTTTTCTCTAATCCCATGCACCAAGTTGGCACAGTAAGCGTTGGGCGGATACAAATCAGATACCTCTGTCAGCTCATCTCAGCAGGATGTAATGATATTGATGACAGAAAGTCATCACAGAGGACATGTACCACCGCAGGAAATGTCTTAGCTAAAGCATGCTCGCTCTGTACTCATCAATTCTTCAGCAACCTGCAGTCACCTTCCCCCTCTGGGTACAGCAACATGTCTCAGCCCTTTGCTCTTTTTGTGTTTGCACTCTCTGTCTCTTTCATACACACAAATAATAGCTTTTGCAGCCGGGGAAACAAGTACTACATTTAAATGTTTGATTCAAAACTGTCTATTAACCTCACTTGGAAAAATCATACGTTTTATTGTATAGCTCAACATCATATATGTATTAAAATAGAGTTTTTTTTAGAACAGATTTATTGGAACAAAGGGAAATTAAAGGAGCATGAGTTGTCTTTATGCATGCTACTGTAGAGCTTGTGTAATGGTATGGACACTTAAGCCCAAGCGAATGTGTGTCAGTGCCATTAATAAGAGGTATCCAAGTTATGCTGGCAGTAGGGAAAGAAGTAAGAAAAGGAGAATGTATGCTAACTATCATAGTTTTATTAGCATAGGAAGCTTATGAGGTCCCTCGCCAGGTATTAGTAGTAGGGAACCCCACAATTCTTTAGTTGACATGACGTACTGTATAAGAACAGACTATCCATCCATCCATTTTCCATCATGCTTATCCCAAGCGGGATCGCGAGTAAAAGAACAGACCATCTAACAGAAATTAATGTCTGAAGAGAGGAGAGCACACGCATGTAGGTAGCACCACTTACCTTTTCACATATCAAATAATTTCTTGGTCATCCATTTGGATAAGAGGCCCTTAGCCATATTTTGTGGTAGAAATATTGTTTAATTGAACTATAAAACATTAAACAACTGCAGCAGTTCATCAGGATTGGACAATGGAAGCACTGTCTCCCCACTCCGATGCCTAGAGGAAATCTGCTCAAGCTATCTTCATATAGCCAAAGATCTGGGACATACTGGTCCACCCAGGACACCCTGTTTTGACCAGCCTTTTCTCTGGAAGACTTAACACTTTTATCAACATACTCACATGCTACCATTTCCCACCACTTTTTTTACACTAATATTAACACAGACTCTTTATTAAACAATATGTCTTACCTTTATGTAAGTGATATTGACGCTACTAAAAGCGATGGTGCCATATGGAATTTTATTGCATCCTGCACAATAACAATAAAAGCTTCTTTTTCTTCAAAGTTAACTGATGACATCCTTTTTAAGTGGTTCTTTAAAGTTCCCCATACATGCCAGAGCTAAGAAAATAGCTTCAGATGTATCTCAAAAGGAAATGTCTTATGATCCTGATCAGTGATTGGCGAGTCAGACCTCAAAGGGAGTCTGAAATTTATGTCTAACAGAACGACAAATATGTGAAATTCTGCCTTTAAGTTGTCATATGGTATGTGTCGTATGCGCTATTAAACAGTATACCAGTAAAATGTTTGATGATGTAACTTGCTTAGAGCAGTTTGGGTCTGGACAAAACAAATGTTGATTAAAAAAAATCTTTGAAATGTCACTACTTTTTTCTGCTTTACAGTAGGTGGGGATAAAGCTAATTTAGAATTTTGCCAAGGAGAAAAAAACAAAGGCACAATAAATACTCAATACAAGCAGTTTTGATTTATACAGTAAACATAAACTACTCTCCATGTGCATTTTCTTTTACGTGTGCAGGTTCAGTACCACCAGAGTCCAATTTGTCAAACAAAGAGTACATGCTCATTGTCTCAGCGCTCTTAGTTTGCTTTCAGCAAGCCTGCAACCTCTCGCTCACTCATGTGTGGATCTGTTTCCGCACGCCTGCGTCAACATTTGTTACTTTGAGTGTGGGAACCACTGGAGAAAGTAAACCGCCTGTAATAGTATATTTTTTAGGAAATCTCACCTCTTCAGACTGTACTGGTTTTCCTGGTTGTGGTCATTAATGTTCGCATACTGTAGCATCTTAGTCCTCTTAGTTAAAAAGTAAAAAAAATATACAGGACAGGGGTCATTGAAGAGCAAAGTTTGGAACCACATCTCTAAGGGACTATTGTGGATTCACAGACAATAAAAATCATGTGTCGTGAGTGTAATGAAAGATATTGTTCTTATACCTTCAACCTTCTCTCCGTGATTCTTTCCTGAGGACAGATCACTGGAAATAAACACTTTAAATTAGGTGAAATTCGGCATGAACAATTTTGCAAAAAATTAAAAATTGTTATTATTGTTTAACTAATATTGCGATTGTGATTTTATTTCCATTTTCCTTTGCACTAACCACAATTATGAAAATGATTTACTAGAGGATTTAGGTTTTTCATGACCTTTAAAACGTGCTTGTCCTGAGTCAAGCAAGCTTGAAAGACTTTACTGTTGAAAGTCACTACTGTACCGTTTGTGCTAAATTCTACTTGCATGCATGACTCTGCATGCTAGCTGCATCTCTCTCTCCCCTTTTGTGTTACTGAAAACCCACTTAAAGCCTATTACCGCCAACTAAAGATCTGGAGTGAGAAATGTAGCTACTTACTCTTGTTAAATGTAATATGACCAACATTGAGTGTTAAAATTATTATCGTATTCCCAAATGCAATTAATTGCCCCACCGTACCTTAAAAACACTTTCCAATGCATTAAATGACTTTAAACATTGAGGCAAGTTTTTGAATTGTATTCAGACCATCCCACCTATCCTTCATCAGGAAGGGCCCCAAATAACATTTAAAAGCTTTTTGTCGATCTGTTGCACCCTGCCACAAAATATCATTACACATATTGTTTGAAATTATGAGAGACCACTAGCTCCAGCTTAATCAAGATAATATACAGTGTACTTAAATGAAAGATCTGTGCACACTACCAGAGCTTTCTCTGTTTAAAAACATCACCCGTCTGTGAATTAGCCTCTATTCTTTATAGTGTTCAGTCATGATAGGAAAACTATATATCTACTCTACTTGGGTGGGCAATATCAGGGTTAACATGCATACACATGAATGACAAAGAATAATCCTAAAATGGGTGTCAGTAGGCTAAACTTTCAGATAGATAAAGCTAAACATTTGTAGAATTCTAGTCACCTGTTGACCAACTCTTAAATCCTGAAACAAGGGTTTACAGCAGAGGTCACGGATTAGCAGACCAGGGTCTTGATCCCGACCCACCTGCTTTCATAATCTGGACCCAACCTGATTTAAAACATTTATAAATTACTGCATGTTGTAAAAAGTTACTTGTGCCACTTCTCCTGTTTGTATGGTAAAGCTATCCGGCATCAGGCTGCACGTTATATAAATTAGCCAATGAGCTGTGTCCGTCAGGGTTGCTGCTGCTAGCTACTTTTAGACACAGCTGGCAAATCTATGGCCGAGCGATGGGAAAGATGGAGAAGATGATGAGAAAATGAGAGAAGAGAAAGTCTGGACTGCTGGAAGAGCTGTGGTGAACTCGTTAAAGAAACATGCTCAAAGATGACCCTGCACATTTTGAGTATGTTTGGCTCAACTTACTGCTGTGAAGCAGGATTCTCCACCATGAACAGAATCAAAAATGCATATCGATCCAGGCTCAAAATGAACACCTTGATACGTGTTTTAGAGTGGCTTTGTCGCCAATCAAACCCAGGTTTAAAGCCTTGCAGGTTAAAGCCCACTGCTCTCATTAAGCTATAAAAAAAGAGAGAGAGAAAAAAAAAACCTGTCTGTTCAGGTGTTTTATTAAGAAATTTAGTCAGGAAATTGAATATTTACCAAACTGAAAGATTATTGTTCTCTACTTAAAAAAACAATCTAGATTTTAATACGGAAAGTCATATATTATATTATATTTAAAAATTCAATGTATAACATGGATCCATAAACACCTGCATTTTATTTTTGTGTTAAATGCTGTTTAAAGTAACAGAATATAGTAAAAAATGTCTGGAACTTTAATGGCTGTTTTTTTTTTTTTTTTGTACCCCGCCGATTTTTAATTGGTTACTCCTGGTTTATGGTTTCAAACACCTTGTATGGCATAAGACAAGAAGAAAGCTACAAGCTTTCTTTGTCACCTTTCCTTAGCTGCTATATCACTCCACTGTCACAGTAAAGTGGACTCTATAGCTTTTTACATAAAACTGCTAAAATGTGCCATCAGATACATTCTAAGTAACCAGACTGCTGCATAGCCATAACAAACACCTGCATGTTTTACTGACTCTCTAGCCAACCTGTTTTCCCACAGCTATGCATAAATCACTTGAAAACTGACATTGCTTCATAAAAAGGATTCCTATGTCATCTATGTAGATGCAGAGAATATGTCTTGATGGAATATTTGCATGCACATTGGAATTTATTATCTGATGGCAATCTGGCTCAGTTGTTACTGCCCTTCACTCAAACACCTCAGGCAATATTTTGATTTAATGACAAGAGTTTTTTTGTTGTCTCTTTTTTAAACATGCTCTTTCAGAAAACTGAAGGAATAAAGAAAAAAAAACATATAATATATATATATATATATATATATATATATATATATATATATATATATAGTTTATAAATTATGAATGAAATATTATACTAAACATAATTTAGTATAATATAACATAATTACTAAACATTCTATATGTATTATCTTACTTACTCAAAGTCCTTATTTTATTTGATAAAATGATAAATCTAAAATTAAAAATCTAAAATGTTTTTTAATTAGCTTTATTGGAATGAATCAGAATATAGGAATGAATGTATTTAATTTCATTGCTCTCACCTAAACCACAAGCCTAAATGAGTGTATTGATAAGGTTATTTTTATTCGTTGAATAAGAGTTATTCATTCATACTTTGTTGGGGTTAATGCAGCTACTCAACACACAAAAATGTAAAACTTTTTCTTTCTTTTTTTTCATTTGACCTAATTATTGTTATATTATCTCTATTACAATCTGACAGGTAAAAATTCCATAAATTTCCTCTAACCTTCCTCTGTCTCTGTATGTGTCCATGACCCCTGCTGAGCAGAAGAGAGTCAAGCTGTTCAACTGAATATACAAGTGAATTAACAGCTCTACAGCCTGGCAGGTGTCTCATTAGAAATATATTAAGGCTGTTATCAGTAACCCAGCATTCCCTAAATGTCTATAGCTGTGTACACGTGTGTTGAGACAGAGCCTTTCAGGATGGAAAGAGTGTGTTCCTCTGATTGTGTACGCGTGATGCTGGTAATTGGAGCTGTTAATTCAGTGCAGCAGTGATGCAGTTCAGAGCCGGAATGTATTCATTTTCAGACTTTACATTTATTTTTGGCATGAAGTGCCTCTTAGGCAGCTGTATTTGAAAACTGAAACAATGTTAAGTGACCCAAATCTTTCCTAGATTGTAAAGTGATAAATACAAATCAAAAAGACCTAAAAAGGTCTGACACATTTTCGCCCATGTATTTTAATCTGAAATATCTCCTTAATGTAGAAAATTAATGTATTCCTCTGTAAATGTCCATTTAAACAGATGAAAAACAGCTTTAAACTTCAGGTCATTGAAGCCATAATAGTTGCCGCACTCATAGTTTGGTAAAAGTTTACTCCTTAATAAACTAATCACATAAATAGGACTTAATGATTTCAATCTGTGAACAAAATCCCAAACTATTTTAATTCAGGAAGTGAAAAGAAACCCGCTGATATTATGTTGTACTATTATTAAAATTAATCTGCAAGACAACTAATGAAATCCAATTGTGTTAAGAACTGCTGTAGGAATGTGCAGGGATGTGATCTGTATGCAGTTTTATTACATAAGAGCAAGTATTTTGGTTTTCTAAAACAATGACCGTTTAAAGGATTTTAAAATAGCTTTCAAAACAGTTCTAGACAAATGTGTTTGGTTGATTATTTTTCTGTTTGAAAAAACATGGGCAGCCATGCCTCATAAACTAGTTACTGTTATTTTATTTAATGCCGATTAAAAGTACAATTGTCAATCTTCAAAAAAAAAAAAGAAAAGAAAAATTTCTAAAACACTTTGTATTTTTTTTTTCTTTCTTTTTTTTTCTTATTCAGTTAAATATTAATCTAAAACTGCAAATTCAGACAGTGTCTCTGAATCTGTAAGTTTGATTTCCCTCATTCCTTCCTGATGTATTGGCATAATTTACTTTAAATTAAAATTTTGAAGATTGAAACCCTATATTTATTTTTTTTTGGTCTCTGTGGTTTTAAAGAAACTAGCGAAAGATAACCGTATCCCAAATTTGGAAACCATAGCCTTTGCTAGGTCTTTTTGATTTTTTGGGGAAAATAACTAGTGCCTCTATCCTTTAACACAGCCCTTCAAAAGATGTTTGAGGTTTTGACTGCTGACCATGACCTCAGTTTTGCCACTATTCATTAGTGTTGGTTATTTCTTCAAGATAATGAACCAAAGGTTGCTGAGGTCATTATAAATACTGCTGTAGAAATACAGCCTCAAATCAAATATGCATGTAAAGCACTCAGTTTTGGTTTTTTCTACTCATTAGATTTTGTGTAATCATGGTGGAACGAGAAGATAAGAAAATAAACGGTAGGAAATACAATTTTTCTTCTGGGCACACAAATAGATCAGAGATTCTTTTTAAACAAATGTGTGCTGTGTAGAATTTACAGATTTGTTTTATTTCCTTTCTACTATTGAATTAATTTGTCTTCAGTTTATTTTCAAAATGACCTAGGTTATTTCTGACTCTAGGGAGAGGCTTTGGTGATTGAAAACGGAGCGAAAAATCAGCAAACTTAATTTTCTGTAAAATTCTAAATATTCTTAGATTTTTTTTTATATCTTATTACTCAGATTAAAAGAAGCAAACGGAGAGATATTGATGCTTTGATTATAACAGAATACTAACCCCAAATTAAAACTTTGGTTATTTCATTTTTCAGGTAACATATTTCCTGTTATTAGACAGTTAATAAACTGCAGTCTTATTGCACAATGCTAATTTGATAACAGAGAATAATCATACTCTGATAATGAATTTAAACAACTGTTCGGACTGAATATTTTATTATGTTTTTTTACAGTGTCTGTTGTTAATTCGTCCTTAAAGAAAACTATAATTGGTTTACCAAAACATTTCATTTTCATATAAGATTTAGATAAGATTGTTATGTTTGCATTTAATGCAGTCCTTTTGATATCTTACAGACAAAGCATCCAAAACTGAACTTTAAGCATTTTGCAAGTCCATTCTCTCATGCTTCGTAATCTTTAGAGTGGTGACTCTAACTGGTGTCATGTGGCATTGTTTAGATGGATTTTATTTTTCTGAAGGTTGGTCAGAATATGTTTCTCACAGTGCATATTGTGGTCAGCTTTCTGTCCCAATCGAAACTCTTCTCTGTGAATGCGGTTTTCATTCGGATGGTAATTACAGGGCCAACTGAGTGACGGCAAAGCCTTTTGAAATTAAAGATAAATACCAAGTTCTCACTGCTATCGAAATAAAAAAGTCTGAAAACAATTGAGCAATTAAGCTCAGAACACAACATCCTGTCAGTTCAAGAAATCCGATTTGGAAGTGTACGGTCACATTATATCTCCCAGTCATCTGCCAGTTTTATATACGGTTGCATGTTTTAGTCGATCTATTTTCAGTTAATCTTGAAAACCATCTTCTATGAAGCGATTGAGCCTAGCAGACAAACTTTTGGCAGCATTCTTCTCTCCTTAAGAGTCTTGCGAAGCCATGTGACTCATGTAATCCACAGTCTTCTAAAAATGGCACCACATATAAGAAAATTAATTTTGAGGGATGGAAGACTATAATACTAACATTTTTCTTTTTTTGTTTGATGAAGCTTATCCTTTGGCTAACATTGTGATAAGATGGGAGCTATCGTTTAATCTGGTTACAGGTAAATTACAGGGGGGGGTGTTGTTTGGGATTTTAACAGTTTTTTTTTTTTTTTTTTTTTTTTTTTTTTTTTTTTTTTTTACAAAACTTCATCAAGTACATGTAGGACTTTGAGATATAATAGTTATATGCGACTATTTATAGCATACACCACTCTGGCACACCATCAATACAGATGATGCACGTATGTTGCTATTTTTAAATCTGCTTTTTATGTAGATTTCATTCAAAAATGAGGCAATTTATCTTTAATGTTGAGTCTTATTTTTATTGTAGTAATATTTATGTTAAATATGCTTCCTTGTTTTATATATTTGGTAGCTATTTTGTGGTTAGTTAGAATGGTTGGATTGTGCTACTGGGTAAAGACCAAGTCCCCTACCATATGATGCTTGATTCACAACTCCCATTCTGTTCTACGGTCCACTCGACATTCAAGGCTGAGTGACATAAATTTATCATCAATACTTTTTCATTAAGGTCCCCTATGACTGTCTAAGGACCTCTCTGTGCAACCCAGATTGTTGTGGCTGTGCATGTCAAAAGGGACAATAATGGATACCCCTGGTCAGACGATGGCAGAGAGCAATGGAGTTATGTTAAAACAGAGGATCCTGAAACAGGCTTTGATTGTATACACCACCTTAATCAAAAAGGATAACTAGCCAGGTGCTGGGCATCTGAGGGTAACACTCTTACCAATTAGACCCTGAATATTTCCAACATAAATGTGTGCCAGGTTTAAAATAACCCTAAATGTTTACTCCATGAAGCACTGTCAGACAAAGGTGTGTTGATTATGTACCTCTGAAATTACAAGTTTTCTGTTGTCCATAAGCCCCAAAAGACTCAACATTTCTGAATTTTTCATCAATATGAAAAGTAACTGCAATGACGAGATAGAAAACAAGCTCTTCTTCTTACATGTCTTGTTGCTTTGTTCTATAATCACCTCTGGGACTAGAAACCGTCACAAGGCTACTTTGAGACTAACCTACCATATAAAAACACAGTGCAATACTCCAGGCTCTGTTTTTTTTACCTTATAGAAACATTTCAGTAAGAGAACATTAAGATGCTGTTTAATTCTTTAATGATGGAAGTCTTAATCTGAGCAAACAAGTAAAATTCAGGCTTCTGGGTAACATGTGGAATAAGGACTACCAAATTAAGAAGTACTATACTTTTTAATATAGATGGATAAGCTGTTTTGCAAAAGACTACATACATATTTTCAGTACAGTCACTCCCTGTTGACCTGCTTACAGAGCTGCGTCACAAGGAGAGTATTTGTGCACTTAGATTGCCGATCTTTCTCTCACCTCATCAGCACTTGCTGCAGATATGTCATAACTGGGGAAACATGCATTAAACTCACAAGAGTGTCTTTGTATATATTAGTGCAGCTGCAAACTAAGACGCACTACCTCAGACAAACTCATCAGAGCTGGGTTGTTGCACAGCAGCGTTTCCAGTAGAGCGAGCTGTGGTAAGATGTTTGCTCATCATGACGTGAAGATAATCCAGGGAAGACTTAATGTGTTTACTGGGGGGGAAAGTAAAGATTTTTCAGCTGGGAAAGATCGCTTTGTTCACCGAGGTGAGTTTGAATGGCTAATGTTGGGTTAAATGTCAATGACCCAAACTAATGCAAATGCTCCTGTTTGGGGAAAAAAAGGTCTTTAAGGTTTTCAAGGTTCCATCTTTGTGGCTCATTACCTTTGCGATCATATGATCTTAGAAGATCAAGCTTCACTTTAGTTTTGATTTGAGGCAACTGCTCACAGACTTTAATTCAAAATCCAATCTATCTTTATTCCGACACAAACTTCTACCTTGTATTTTATTTAAAGCAATCTTCTGAAAAATACAATTTTATGATGTTTAAACTTGTCATTTACACAGCGCATAATCAGTGATCAACGAATCATAAATGCTGTCAAAAAACATTGAGCTCTTTTTTTAAAGTAAAAAAAAAACAAAGCCTCTTTTCACAATTTGGAGCTGCTGGCAGCTGACATTAAACCACAATTCATTTCATAAAATGCCAGAATCTTATCCACCCACTTGTGCCAGTTCTTTGAAACTCATCTACACAAAGACACAGATGTGTATCTTTCTTTTAGAATAAACACACTCTCCACCTCCTCCAAATCTTGATCAGTGACTCAGAATAAAAAATAAAACCATTCCTGAAGCTTTTTTCACGTCTCAATCCAAGTAAACACTTTTCTGGGTGTGAATTAACACATATATTGGGCCATATATCTCCTGAGACTTTAAGATATAGTTTGGTTCATTCAAAGTGATGTTCTGCAAAGCACCTATATGATGAGGGTTAAGAGTTAATCATAAACTCTCGCCTTTTTTGTTGACAATTTTAGCTCCAGCTTATGGAACTTCTTTTCTGGGATTTTATTTATTTATTTTTTTACCCCTGTGCAACCTTTTAATTTATTTTTCATCATATTGTGGTTGTTTTTCATATTTTATAGTCTTACCTCTGCGCATTGATTGCCATTTGCTTTTCCAGTGGCACACCAGCATTTCCATTTTAGTTTCAGTTGGATTATTACTGTGGCAGAGGTATATAATAATGTAATAATGGGTTATAATAGCCTATCAAATATTTAACCTTAGCACTCCTTTGCTTTTATGCAATTTTAAAAGTCTGCCTGACTATTATTCAGTATATTATATAGCTATTGTCACAATGAGGTAAAATTTACAAAGAGTTGAATATTTATCTATGTATGTGTAAATAATTATCTCTTTTGCTTTAAACAGAAATTACATTAAGTAAATCCCCTATTTTTTTTACGTTGGAGGACTCGTTTTACTGGGACAAAGAACTGATAAACAGCAGCTCTCATGAGAAATGTTTAAATATTTGTGTTTCAGTAAAGTAAAAATCAGTATTAATAATTATATTAAGCTCAGCTAATTGCAATTTTACATTCCAACAAAATTTCTCTTTTGCATCTTAAAGCTTATTTTTGGCCTCCTCAGAATGCAAGCCTTCTGCTCGAGCTACTTGGCCACCACTTCCCATATGACCATATGCCTATAATTACTTTTCTTATATGTCATATTTGATATTTTTGATATTTTCAATGTTTTTGTTTATAAGTGTTTACACATGCAAAAAAAAAATGTTGAATGATTAGATTGTGCGGATAAAAAAGGAAAATCAAGAACCTAAAAGTTCTTTATATACATTTTAAAAGGGTATTGTGCAGCCTTCTAAATGTAAGGGTATTAGAGGAGGAGATTGTGAACCTATATGCCTTTAATTAATTATTTATTTACTTTTTTTTATATCATTTTCAGAATTGTACCTTTTATCTCTGTTGTTGCAGGTGAGTCTGTGATGTTTGGTGAATCATCTTCTCTGAAGTGCTACGCATTTGTGAGTTGTTTTCACACCAGTTATGTGTGCATTAAAAACAGGTTATTTCTAGTACTTGATAAAATAAAATAAAAATACAGTTCAAATTATATGCAGCCTTTAATTCAGTTTTTAAAAAAGCTAAATAGAAGCCAAGTTGTATTTCATCTTTAATTTTCAACTAAACCATAAGGCCATGTCTGTTTACTTATAGTCATAATGATGTGACTATATTCCGCAGTCCTTTTAAAGGGTTTTTCTACCACATAATAGGGGGAAAGAACCCCGCAAATCCAAATAATATCTTCAAATCACAAAAGTTCACATCACAGCAGCATATGAACCGGTGTGAATCCTTAGAGACTCTGAGTCTTTGGATGATCCCAATAGCAATAAACAAGCACCACACAATTGAGCTGCTTCTTTGTTTTTATTTTTTCAAGGACCCACTGGCTTTCTACAGGAGCACCACCTCTGCAGTATAAACTCTTTTAATGGTTGCTATAGTAATTAGAGTTAATGCATAACTGAAGAAAGCCTTAGCATTTGACTTGAAACTATTTTTCAATTTTAGTATAATTTAAGTTCCTTCTTTACAAAGAGAACAACAACAACCTTCATACCATACATTATGAAAAGGATTTGATTCAATCGTTAGAGATTATTGTGCAAAGAGAGTGACTTTTCTTTTTGGTACCTAATGTTTTTACAGAGAAGTGATAATAATGAACCGGTTTATTGTAGCCAAGGTTTCTTGAAGGACTTAAATAGTTTTATAATTTATTTGAATAAGAAAAGTATAGCATTTTAAATATTCTTTACTCTCTCCCAATGGAGAAAGTTAGGTGAATTTGCAGCATGGTATGCAACATTGAAGCACTTAGAGCCAGTCAAGATAAAATGTAAAAAACATAAGAATGCAAGAGTATAAATTAAGAACCAATATACAAGTACAAAAATATATATGTACTGCACATTCAAATTCAAATAAATCTGCAAATAAGTAAAATAACTGTTATACTTCAGCGGACAACTATGTAAAAGTAACTGTCCCTACATTATACATTAAGTGATATAAATTTGAGATCGACTGATAAAGATTTTTTAAGGCTGATGCTGACTGTTTTGACAACTGTGAAGCCGATATTGATTTTTGTTCTTACATTTCTATTAAAGCAATGACAAAGTGTTAAAAAAAATATTACAAAAGGTTTAATTTAATAAAAAAAAAATACAAATAATTAAACAAAACCAGATACTTTTTTTTTTTTTTTTTGGATATACATAATCAGAAATGTGTGCCTAAAGTCCCATGTACTTTCATATTTAGGGCACATTTTGTTTCTGTACAACAATGCCATTACATGGATACTGTTCCAGCTGTCTTTGGCTAAAGCTGAGGCTGCTGGAGTTTTAACCAAGCAATCCAGAAATAGCAACATGTGAAGCTTCAGCAAAAGGAAAACTTTTGCCCCACCATAATGTGCTTTCCTTGGATCACAAGACAGGCAATCCCACTATCCATAACAAGGCAGCTGTGCAGTGAGCTCAAACTGTACCAACCATGCATCTGGTTTGCATTAGTAGAGTTGTGCTCATCTGGGTTACATATCCTTTACTGCAGTGGAGACCACCCCTCTGTTTTTCTCTCTCTCTTTAAGTGGTTTATGGTGATATGAACTTCTGGTTTGGCTCTTCATAAAACAGAACAGACAACAAAAGGCTGAAAGGCTATAAAAGTGAATTACTGCCAAATTGGTAACAAACTAAAAATAGGTGTTATTTTCAAGAGTTTGCTGTGGGATAGCCAAGCTACCCCATTTATTCCGTTCTGTAAAATAAAAACACCCCCACAGTGAGACAGTTTGACTGTGAGACATGTTGAAGGAAAGGTGGTAAAGATGCAAGTTTTCCACGACACATAATCTTTCATCTTAATCAAATATGCCTTTATTTATTCATCTTTATTATCTGGTCATATTACGTTCTTTTAGAAAACCTTAAATATCTTTGCAGAGCAACTAGATTTAAAATTGTAGGTAAGAGCACCTACCCCCAAAACCACGTCAGACATGAGATGAAACAAGAACAAGGTCAAGACTTTGACGGAGTGGATATTAAACCAAGACTAAAGAAAAAAAAGGCCGTTTTAAGACTGCTTTCCATAAGCCGTAGTGGGGTGACAAATGGGTAATATAGCTTTGTTAGCAGAATTACTTCCTTCTTGCCTTACTGACAAAAAAACACCTATATAAAGTATCTTTACTGCGAAATGTTTCTTGCTCTTGTTTTCTTATGCTTCTCATTTTTTAAATTCATAATATGTCAGGTTCACAGATGGCAGCTTTGACATTTTTCAATTAAAAAGCCTTCATTGATAGCATTGGAATGCAGCCAGCAGTTAAACACTAAGGGCCAAGGCCTGTATTCACAAGGAATCTTGAGACTAAAAGTAGCTCCTAGTGACATGATTTTGATAAAAATTTCAGAATTTCGCAAATTTAAAGGTTTTCCTTATAATTATACAACTGTGAGATGAGGGTTATTCACAGAGCAGCTTCCACCTTAAGAGAGTAAAGTAAATACAAAAATGTGAAGAGAGATGGGCAGAGTTTTTAGTCATCCAAAGAGCGTCTTCAACAGGGTAGATGTCGAGAATAGAGTAAAAATGTTTTGCTGATCAACCGCCTAAACAGTGGAGTTAGTGAACACATCCTCTTTAAAAATCCTACAATTATTAGTATGCAGAACATAGCATAAACTTAATCATAGCCATGCGGTAAATTAAAAAGCTTTAACAAGCAGACAAGTAAAAGGTACACCTCCAAAAACACAATAGTACAAAGGAAATAATATATATATAAAAAAAAAAGAATAAACATGAATAAAAAGCTGAAAAATGTTTAAAGAACAGATGACTACTTTTCTGTGTATTTAAAAAATTTAAATCTGTTTTCAATGTTAAACTTTATAATAGTGGTATATACATAAATACACACTCTGAGAAAGTACAATAACATTCACCACATGCAGTTTATACTTTTAACACTGCTCTATTTTCCTCCCAGAATTTTAGCAACAGCAGACCGAACATGCAACTTCACCACTAGGATAAGGTTGACGAGTTAGAAATATTTATCTCAAGAGCTGTATTGAAATAATAAGTGAGGAATAAATATGAAAACTACACTTTTCAGATTAATATCAGAAAGTGTCTGTTTCTTATTCTGCTTTATCTTAAAGTCTTAGTATCTTATATTAAATGTTACCAAAATACAATGATTTTTTTTTTTTCAGTCATGTTTCATTAATCTGTAAATAACCTATATTATTATTGTGGCTTTCAAGGTAGCATGCTAGGTTTAGCAATATTAACCACATAAGTCTATCATGTTATTTTTAGCAATACTACTTACAGAGCGTGCAGGAGGAGGTGGAGGGACAAAGATGTATGCATCTGATTGTTTTTCCCTATTCGGACTGAATGGCAGGGATTGTTCAGAGTTTTTAAAAGGCTTGCAGTTCTCACATAGGTTTGATTGTTTTTTGTTCCTGTTACTGAATACATAAGGTATTGACTACTTTTAGAATGGAAGAAACAATTAACACAATATAACAAAAAGTGTTTCTGAACAGGATAACCAACTATAGCTTTAACACATCAGATATTATTGGTTTACTTTGACTCCCCGGAGGGTGTAGTGCTTCTTTCTGGTCAGAACATGTTTTGTAAACATTTGTCCTAATATGGGACTGATTTGACTCCAATTTAAACAGGTGAAAAGTAAGTTAAAACATTTTTTACTTTAAGTATCTTAATAAGAAGATTTAATCACACAGAAAATCTATTTGAAGGGTATTAAATCAAGTTGTTTTGGATTGTGCTCCTTTTTTCTTGTTTAAAGCATCACATTTTTATGTGTAAACAACCTCTGGGTCAGGGCAAGCTTGGCCTCCTTTTATAAGAGCTGTCACATCACTTTAGACTCTGGTTCATAATATGAACACACATGCATACCCAAACACTCTCCTGCAAGCAGACACTGCCCAAACCCACAGAACGCCCAGGTTATTAGAAAGGCCCATGCCCATGGAGCAGTTTGCTCGTTTGAGCCCTGCGGTACAAAAACACCGAACACAATTACTAGACCAGAATCCAAAGGCGCCACTTGCTTACAAAAACAGAATTTGTCCTTTACTGTTTTAAAGCTGTTGAGCGATAATTTCAGTTCATAGTTAAGCCAAAAGTGACAAACATTCCCAAAATCATTCAGCTTTAATGAAATACAAATTTTACTTGAGAGTAAGCTTGTATGCCAGCGTGCAAAATGAAACAAGCTCATTAAGTGTAGTGGGCCACTTTTCAATCAATATGTAAATCAAAAGGCTGTGATACTTCGACAAATTTCATGGACACACACTTTATGGTCTTCTTCCTCTGACCGTTTTTGTTTTTTTTGTTATGATGTCCTGAAAAAGAACCCTTACATTTATTGATTGTTACAATGGTGAAAGAGAATTCTGTGTATATCCTGTTTAAAGGCAGTACAGTGCATGTAGCTGAACAGAAGTTAAAGGAAAGAAAAGCAGGCAAAGGGGTTGTAAAAAATGTTCTTATTCCATGTGAACATAGCCACGTGTCTGTTACTGTATCCCTTAGATTAACCTCAACTATGAGAGGCAACCAGTAATAGCAGAGCACAGAAAACCACAGAGCAGCGTTTGTTGCTGTAACAGCCGACACACACTTGGCCATCATCAGTTTACGTGTGCACTTAAAGGGCTCACATTTGAATCATGACACATTCTGAGATGGTGCAGCAGTTTGAGCTATTATCATCTTTAGAAATGCCACAGAAGTGATTCCCCCTCCTACAGCAATCATTCATCCATCCACTGGCTATTCTGCAGAGCATACATCTTACAGGTATTTTGGCTGAAACAGATTTACCTAAACACTACTGTAAGTGGTAACACTAACTGATAGGGAGGAATGAAGGGGAATTCTTAACAGCATCCAATCAGTAATTTGCAGGGGTTATTTTTTCAAGTATATGATTTCAAAGTATCGGGTTAATATACATTAGCATGCAGAGATATTATAGTAACCTATATTTTATTAAATTTTTTTGCATTTTTGTCACATTCAGATTTCTGTGTATTCTATTTTTAACAAACCGATACAGGGTAATTCATTTTCAAATGGAAGGAGGTTTATGCAAGTTTTTCTTGCTGTTGTACTTGTTGAGCAAATGATAATAACAGGTTCTTTCGGTTATTATAATACTTTTGCGAAAGTATTACAAGAAGAAATGACAAAGAAAGTTATCCTTTTTATTATCAGTTCACAAAGCCTAATTAATTGATTAAGTTCTGGATTAATTCATTCCAGTTTTTCTATAGTAACAATTACAAACCTATTCAATCATCTTAAGGTAATTTACAAAGACAATTTAATCAAATCACAGTCAGGACAACAATATGCAGCATGCAGGACACGTTCCAACATCAGGAGCTTGTGGCAGCAGCACATATTATTGGGTTTACAGGAATCCCTTAAATCAAGCATGCCTGTAGAGACAGTGAAGAGGAAAAACCCAGTTTATAAAAAGACTAATCTTTTTAGGCAGGCTTTTAATACCATGTAGTGGAGGTGTTTTTTCTTTATTTGCTGTTTCTGTGTATTTCTGTATAACTTTTATCCTCTAGTGCTTTGGTCATCAGTGCTTTGTTCTCAAGTACTACATTAACTATTAAAAGACTTAGATTGAGTGGATGTAAAGGGCAGATTATACTTCTGCATCCGCACACCTCATGTGTCGCTTGGGTCTGGTTGCAAACCAGTTTGCTGGTATGCTTCTGCTCTGTCGGTCTGTAATTTTTAGGGACGCATAGTAGTTTCCCGCCAAAGCGCAAGGGGGAGGGAATCATGAATTGGCCTTAAGAGTTTGCCCTGAAATGAAAGGGTTTACGGTTCAAGCCTTGACTCAGGCTTTCAGCGTCGCTGTCTCATTGGGCAAGACATTTTACCTGCACTGTCTACTGATGGTGGTCGGAGGGACTGGTGGTGCCAGTGTACGGCAGCCTCACTTCTGTCAATGAGCCCCAGGGCAGCTGTAGCTACAACGTAGTTTGTGTCCTGACTTGAGTCTCCTGACTTGAAAAAGCGCTATATAAGTACAGTAAATAAGTAAATAAGTACCATTTACCATTTTAAATCAATCAATCAAACCATGTCCAGGAGTGAAACAGGATTATACACTAATAAACAGGCCCAAGTCTATAATCTATAACAACTGGAGTTAATGGCAGCAGCACAGCTGATATTTGTCTCCAAGATGGAGTCACAGGCAAACAGGACCAAACCAGATTAAGCTACTATTGGAGAGAAAAAGCAGAAAGATCTTAAAGTTGACCAAACAAATACTCTATAATGGGAGAATAGAGATAAAATGAAGCAGAATGGTGTAAAGTGGTCCTTATGTCCTCCAGCAGCAGACTGCTCAGTTATTATTAAGCTCTATCTGAAAACTAAAGGACTTTTATCTAGTTTAAAATGTTTCACATTTTATTGTGTTCAGTCATATCTAAAGAAAAAAAAGCTATTTTTATGGTTTTATGTCCAGTAACTTCTATTTTTATATGTCAATGAAAATGTTGTGTAATAGGGCAGGGATGCAGAAGCCCACAGCCTGCTTCTCTACTCATTTATTTTCCAGAATGGTCCCCATATGTGTCCCAGATGAATAGCTAGAGATAAAAGTGGAGCCCCTTGGAACACGGAAAAAAAAAAAGAGTTAGATTGAGTGGGTGGAAAGTGTGGTCTGGGGTCTTGGTTCTGTTGCTGTTAAATATAGGGTTGAGAAACACCACACGTTCAGAGTCCAACCTCTATATTATATCATTCTGGAGTCTTACTAGCACACAATCACAGTGGCAACAAAGACACAATTACTACTTCACCAATAATCCTTCTACTGTATATTGTTTTACATTATCTTTTTTGAATATACCTGTCAAGGAAACACTTCAACAATATTGGGAAAAAAAAAGATAAGTTCTCAAATTTAAATCGAACAAGAAAATGGGCTTGTTGCTTTACAGCAGAATATGTTTAACAGCCTCTGAATCTGTTTTTGTTTCACTTTATATTTGTAGTCAGTGTTATTCTTTGGAGCTTTATATGGGCCATTAGCCTTCTGATTCTGTGCAAAAAAAACAACTTTTGGTTTGATTCATCTATTTTAACAGCAGGACTATTTTAAGGATATATTTACTCTACCATAAGGCTGTCCTGGTTCATTAAAAGTTTGCAGCTTAACTAGAAGGAGATGTGATGCTGATATTCAATGGCTTAGAGGTGTAATTATTATTATTTAGTTCTCATACTCTCTCAGGTTAAAGTTTACTTGCTTTCTGGTTAATTTTGTTAATAATTATCTAAAGTCCCAGGATCACTCTTAGAGCTTAGAAATTAATGAAAAACTGGTCCATGAGTTCTTAAATAAGAATTATACTTTAAAATTGAGGCAAATTTGAACACTGTGAATTCTACACTTAAAATCCAAACAAACAAAAGAAACTGATTTGTTTTATTTAAAAAGTTAGTAAAATAAAAATGTACTTTTTTACGGTAAAATCAAATGCATTGCAGTCAGACAGGTTCGACCATTAAAAATACAGCAGAGGCAGAGCTGACTGCTGATTACAGAGATATCAAATGCATAAATATGTTGCTTAGTTTCTCTCTTTGAGCTCCAAGAACACAATTTGATTTGTTCTGCAGTTTGAACATTTGCAGTTCTTTTGAGGCCAATATACAAATGGCCCTATTGTTACCCAAAGCCTTTAAACTTTGCATGTTGAAGTAGGACCATCGAGAAATCTGCTACCAAATCAAACAAATCTCTAACATGAGATTTGACATAGGATCTGAAGGGGCAATGGGCTCTTCTTAGGGGGATTTGCTTTTGACCAAGACTGCCAGTGAAGACTACTTTCACAGTGATGGCACAAAAGGCTGGTATTTGTGCATTGTGCCTGTTGTAAATGTATGTGCTGTTGCACATTTTCTGGCAAGCACCAAACCTACTTAATCTTTTTGAAAATACAAAGTGTTCTGTGACTCTGTATAATCTGAAAAGCCACATATTGGCAGTCATGAGAAACCTACAGTGCACAAGGCTGTGAAGCAAGTAGAAAAAGGCCAACAGTCCAATAAGGATAGTCTTAGATTTAGGAGAAACCTTCAAAATGCAACTCTCTCCAATATTCACCTTTTTAATCAAACTCCATTTTTTCAGGTTTACAGTATAGACTAGGTGAATGGTACATGTTAAGTTACAGTTATTGTTACATTTACTGTTAAACTCTGACATCACACCAGTGGTGATGGAACCAACTGGAGCCTGCCATTCTTCCTCAGTCTGCAGGTTTACCTGATCTAAAGATAACACAAGTCAGCTGAATGCTGTGTGTTAGGAACACAGGGGAAAACATGGTGGTGAATATGAAGACTTCTTAATCAGTTTCTCAGGCAAAGCTTCTCCGAGACACCTCTACCACTGTGTTTGTCCAAACAGGGAACTCCCAGGACAATTAGAGATGGCAAAATCCTCCTAACTGAGTCCATTGCGTTGTGGAACCTATTTATCTGACTGGCCACAGACTGGTAACCATTTTCCCTTTGTTGCTGAGGGTTTCTGCCGATCCACAGACCACGGCCGAGACCTCAGCAGGCTGTCCACGCCTTTGGTGCTGCCGAGGAGACGAACCACTGCACAGCCTGCCTCCCTCCTTTGAGCTGCATTCAAGTCAATGCAAATTGCAAATGCAAATTCATTTCAATGCTGTTTATTTCATATTTGCTGCCGGTTTAGTAATAATAAATATTCATTAATTTATAATTATAATAATGGTTCATTAATTTAAAGAAGCAGGGCTTAATTAATTTTTAATAATGAACCATGCTGGTTAGCAGCAGTTACTAATTAACAACTGTTGCAATCCGATTTTTCTTTGCTTGGCAGGTCTTCTTTTAGTTTCTTCTAGTATAATTATTGAACAAAATAGTTTCTTGTAACAGAGAAATATTTACAGTTCATTTTTTACATTTCATTACATATTTTTAGTTCTGCATATTTGTCTCAAAAGTGTCACAGTGCTGTCCGTGGTTAAAGGGTGGCTGTGTTTCTTGGTTTTCCTATTGACTCAAAATGTAGGTGCTGGTACATCCCTTTATAAAGGTAGAGACATTCGAAACCATAGCCCCACGTTCAACTATAAGAGCAGTACTGATATATATGCCTTTGTATCACATCATTCTGTCATCCACAGCCTCAGCAGAACTGGCTTTGGGCATTGTAGAGTCAAATGCCTTTAGGCAACTGACATAAAATGATAAGCTCTGGCCCACTGGACTCCACCCCTAGTCCATTGACATGGAGGATAAAAAATCAGGTCAAACAAAAGGTAATAAAATCTTGTTCCACTTTAGCAGTTTTACTGAGATTAAATTAAACACAGTTGTGTTGTTTGATATTAGTAACTGACATTTTGAGGCAATTGTTTGTACTGGATATCATTTTGGGGTTATTGAACTAGACTGAATATACAGTAAATCAGGAGTAACCAATGAAAAATCAGTGGGGTCTGAATAAAGAAAAACACCAACCAGTAAAGGTCCGGAGACATTTTTATTTATAATCTCTTATTTTAAACAGAATTTAACACTAAAATAAAATGAGGTGTTTGAGCATCCATTTTATACATTGACTTAAAACAAATTATAATACTAATATTTTACCATTTTAAAGAGTTTTTTGAAGAAGAGAACAACAATATTTCAGTTTGGTATATAGACAATTTCCTGATTCACATGTTTTATAAAAAAAAAACTGAACTGACTGTTTTTCTATCTTTTTCATGCCTTAATGAGAGAAGTGGGCTTTAGGCTGCCCTTTAGGGCTTTTAAAACTGAGTTTGAAAGGCTTACATTCTCAGGTACATATCAATGTGCTGATTCGTGAGCCTGGGTGGTTATTTATTTTTGATTATGGTCGTGGTGGGGAATCCTGCTTCACAGCAGTAGGTTGAGCCAAACATACTCAAAATGCGCAGGATCATCTTTGAGCACACCATTTCACTTTTCTGTCACCAGTTTATCGCAGTTCTTCCAGCAGTCCACACTTTCTCTGCTCTCTTTTTCTATTCGTATTCTCCTTCTTTCCCATCACCTGGCTTGCCACAGGTTTGCCTGCTATGTCATAGCTAGTAGCAGCAACCCTGTCTGACACAGCTCATTGTCTAATTTGTATCACACGTAGCCTGGTCCCGGATGGTCTGGAGAGCTTTACCATAACAGGCGAAGCGGCGCAAGTGAAGTTAGACACTGTCGTCAGATAACATACAGAAATTGATAAATGTTTTAAATCAGGTTGGGTCCGGATTAGCCACCAGGTTGACCTGTTTACTGTAAATTACAAAAATCATATAATGTATAAAAAAAACCTCAAACCTACACTTATCAATATGCTAGTGAAGGCCATAGTCATTCCAAAAAAATTAAAAACAAATCCCCTGGACTTGGTTTCCAAGTTTGAAGACGTTTGGCTTCCCATCCAGGAAGCTTTTTCAATTCACAGTGTCAGGAATAGCATTGAGTTCGAGGCTTTATACAGTAGCCCAACAAAGCCTTGTTTTTGTTTCGAAAACATGCAAATTGGAACAGACGAAGGGGTCCACGCATTTGGAATGGGGGTCATTTGTCTTCTTTTTGTTAGACTGCAATACCCCATACCCATCTAAGTATCTGAAAGGTTGGTCGTTAAAGGGGCTTGTCGGACTGGCTGAATAGACAAGGTCCCCCACTCTTCTGTACAGGGGGTTGGGGCTGCGATTATCGAAAGTGAACTTTCAGACACTTAGATGGGTACAGGGTTTTGCAGTCTAACAAAAAGAAGACAAACGACCCCCCAAACCTCAAACTCAACAGTATTCCTGAGTTTTTTAATTGAAAAAGATTCCTGGATGGGAAATGAAACGTCTCCAAACTTGGAAACCAAGTCCAGCGTATTGTTTTTAATTTTTTTCTTTTTTTTTTTTTTGGAATACACTGAGCTAGAACACCAGCAGATGCTGAAAAGCCAAGATGTAATAAGATAATGCACTCTAGTGCTGCAAATTTTTATTTGTATTTGCTGCTGATGAGCTAGGATAGATTTAGACCAACAGAGAAAGACCATCATATTTGCATTCTGCTTCTGTGGGCCTCAGTTGTTTGACCCATTTTTGGTCCTGTGCTATTTGTATTGAAGGACATCACATAATTATGTGATGTTTACAAAAGCAGAAACCAGAGCTCATCAAATGACGCTTAACCGTTTATTAAGCATTCATGGGCTCAAATAAAGGAAACTGCTGTCTCTTATTTCTTTCCATTTGTCCCTTCTGAATGTTAAGTTGAGCTTTGACTATTTAAATATCCAATGTTTGATTTTTGTTTCTAGTTGGAGCTGCTCTAGGCAATGAAAGGACTCTTATAAGTACCCAAGACTTGCAGTCGTTGTACCTACAGAACAATGTATTAATAAAAGGATCCTTGGTTAGGAAAAGTATTTGTAAGACAACTTCTCACAACTTCTACATGTCCTAGTCCTTTAAAGGTCATCTGAGAAAATTTGTGATATGCAATTTGACATTTGGTTGCAGCTGTTTTGAAAAGAGCAAGCATATACTCTTGTTTATTTTTAGAAAGCTACATTTTGTTCTCCAAGTTTGTAGTGCATGGGATATCTTTTCTCATATATATAGACTGTTCTCAGATCCCAAAAGATTTCACAGCAGACTTTTATTGAGCAGAAACTCCTGAAAATAAATTATTTTGTTTTTATTATCTATGTGTGAGATATAAAGATGTT
The DNA here is from genome assembly GCF_000732505.1 of Cyprinodon variegatus. Taxonomy (NCBI): domain Eukaryota; kingdom Metazoa; phylum Chordata; class Actinopteri; order Cyprinodontiformes; family Cyprinodontidae; genus Cyprinodon; species Cyprinodon variegatus. The sequence continues at coordinate 342,729 of NW_015150702.1, forward strand.
GTTTTTGCATATTTACCATCTTTATTTCTGAATAGTTGCTAAGGGACCTGCTGTTTTACTTAGTATTGGCGAGACAGCAAATAATTCATGTCTCCTAATGTGAAATTTAGTCAATCCAAATAAAATTGAAATAATCCCCAGAAGTCATGGGATTCTAATGGCCTTGCATGCCTGTGTAGATTCTCAGTCATCCTGGTCATAGCTTGTCCTAGAGCTCCAGTGTGAGCTGACAGAGTTTGCAAAGATTCCTGGGTATTGGGGATGGAACGGTTTATGAAAACCGTCCGAACCGTTCGGTTCGACTGTCTCGGTTTGGTTCGTGTGTGTTGCGTTCAGTTCATGCGCTGCTCCTTTTTCTCATAAGCGAAGCGTGTACACTCCAGAGAAGAAGGTGGTGGTACTGCGACCAAAGCCAACCACCAGTAGTAAACAAGAAGAAGAAGAAGAAGCAAAGCAGCATAGCTGGGTGTAGCAGAAAAAAATCAGTTGTTGTGGAGAATTGTGTGGGTATGGCAAGTGGGAAAGAACAGGAGTTGGAAGACGCGCCAGCAGCACTTTATAGGTCTGCTGTATGGGACCACTTTGCATTTAGAGAGACCTACGATGACGGCGGAAAGAAAGTTGTGGATAAAAGTGCAACAGTTTGCAAGCATTGTGCAACACGTTTTGTTTATGCTAACAGCAACATGACCAACATGTCAGGCTAACCCCGAAATCCCACATACTCCGTCAGTGCCCCACTGCGCTCCAGACCGCCTGCACAAAGCAAAGCCTACTGCCTCCGCTGTGGCTCCCGTCCGCTCTACTCTTGAGTTCCTTGGAGACCGTAGAGGGCATGCGCGAGATGATTAAATTCAAAGCAGCAAAACATGCGGAAATTAACCATGGTTTCCGCGGATCATTAAAAAGTAATTACAATTCATACATTTTTTGGATTTTTTTCATTAATTTTTATTTTTTCATTAATTTTTAATAATTTTTATTAATTTTTTTATTTTTCGGTGTAACAATAAACATATACCGAACCGAACCGAAAACTGTGACCACGAAACCGTGAACCGAACCGAACCGTGGATTTTTGTGAACCGTTCTACCACTGCTGGGTATGTGTCAAAACATCATTAACCCTGTTTTGTGGTTAATTGTAATATAGTCTTCTTTTTCCAAATATAAATGACAGTTTAGTCTCTAAAGTGAAACAGAAGTACACTTTGGCTACATGCTCAAGTCAATGAGTTCATGCAGTCTGCTGGGTTTTGCTTAGAGCAAAATTTTACCAATTATTTTTTTTTTTCACTTACAGTTAGTTCATATAGAAATATGTCTACAAAGCTCATGGTAGTTCTGGGAAAGCTGCAGACATCCATAGTCCAAAAATCTGGTCTTGGAAATGTGAAAAAAAGGGAATGTTTCACCATCTTTTTTACTCTAGATGAGTTCAGAATTAAAGTTTTTGATTTAAAGTCACATTCAGAAAATTAGAATCAGACCCATTTAAACACCAGAATTTCCCCATTGTGGGACCATAAAGGGATTCTCTATTCTATTCTACTCTATTCCATTATATTTTATTCTATTATCCGATTTTTCAATAAGCCCACACATCTATATTAAGACATTTTTGAACAAAGTATAATTTATTATGTAAATCTTCATTAGCTCTAAGTATAAAATCTTCATAAAATGAAAAAGATTTCAGTCTTAAGCTATCATTCAGATGCTTTTAAAGCTACAGTGTGTGATACCTGCAGGGATTTAATGACATACATGGAAGTCTCAATCTATATGTTTGCGTTGCCTTAGAAATTACTATTTATAATTATATTGGAGTGGGTCTCGCTTATGGAGTCACACACATCCTGCGCCACGGCAGCAACAAACTAGTGATTGCAGAGATTGCCATTGCACTCGAATGGAACTGCAGCAGGTTTGGCCTATATACAATCTATATCCTACACAGACTAATAAAATACTATTTATAAAATTACTTATGTAAACAAAACTTGTCACTTGATAAGATAGGTAATGCTGAAGATATTTTGTACCATGGGCGTTGGAGCGGTTCATGTCTCTGCAGTCTTACCATTAGATGTCACTAAATATTACACACTGTAGCTTTAATATATATATATATATATATAGTGTCTCACTTAGCGAAATTTATTACTGAAATAAATTCCCTTTTAAATAATATGGTAACTTATTGAATTGGTCTTGGTATGTCAAGAAACCAATCAAAGTAGAAAGTAGGGCTGGGCAATAAACCAGATTTTTTACCGCCATTTACCATGATAACCGGCACAAATTTCCCCATGTTGGTAAATTTGGCAAATAAATCGGTAAATAATTCTGCACTTTTGGCTGTGTCCCAGAATGGGTGGTATTTCCTTCCCCTTTAAGACACTGCAGCATTTGTCTAATCACATGTCTCCACTGACCCAGTCAGAATCATAAACAAAGAGAATTGTGGATAAGGCCACTGAAGAAGCGTCTAACACAGCTGTAAACAACATTACATCAGTTAATCCCGTGGAACCGAGCGCGCGCGCAGAGAAGAGGTCGGGAGCGCATTGTCAGAGTTGAGCGCACAGCTGACTGGTTTTGAGTGACTGTGTGCGAATTTAAATAATGCATATTGTTCTCACTGCATTCTCAGTTTGGTGGCACCTATATTATGGCATATGTAGAGCAAAATGACATGAAATGCAAAGTTTTTTTAAAAAAATGTTGGGACTACCCAAAGTAACACATCCAACGTCTTCCACCACCTACAGCAAAGCCACACTGTTGAGTTCAATATATGCAAAAGGCTCCATTACCTTTGCCCAAAAATGTTTGCAAGAGAGGTAACATTTTTCTGTTCAATGAGACATTGTTGAATGTTTAAACCTGAATGGGTACAAGACTTTATTATTTAATTGAAAGTAATATGTAATGTGATTTATTAAATAAATAAATTATAAATGGATCAGTTGCATTTCCTGCAAATGCTTTTATTTCTGATAGAGGAGCCGGAGCATTTATCATGTATATATATCTTTATCGAGGTAAAACTGGCAAATTTATCGTTATATTGATCTGAGGTCATATCATGGGGGAGTGTTGGCCTAGTGGGTTAGAGCAGTGGGCTTGAGCTCTAAGAAGGGTGCTAGTACCCGGTTCCAATCCCACTGCCTCCGCTCTGGGTTCCTGAGCAGGACCCTTAACCCCACACTGCTTCCCAGAGGTAATTTTCTCGCAAATACCTCACAGCCCCCAGAAAATATCCAACCATACAAATGGCAGTGTCATTGCTTCTTTTGGGAGGCAAGTTTCATAGAATCATTGACTTATTTTACACAAAGACAGAAATTAACTGAGTCCACACATACAAATCTTAAGTGGCAAAAGTCTTTATTAATTCACTTTTAGATTATCTCTTGACAGTTTTTCAAGACCCTATGCTCACCTCTCTCTATGATTTTCCTCCCCTAACACTCTAGTTCCATCTCCTCTCCTCGATTTCTTTTGTATGTTCATGATGGATGGGCTGCTCCATCATATGAGTAATACTAATGCAGGCATGTCTGCATGCACCAGCTTGAGCCCCGGCAAATTGAATTTGTCAAGGGCCCTTTGTCTGCTTGTTTTTTTTTTTTTTTTGTGTGTGTTCGCTCTCTCCCCTTTTGACCTTTTCGTCATCCATGTCAAAGACTGTACTCTTAAACCTGATTGATTATAAATAAATCAAACATCTAGACTTTATTCTGATGGCAAAATTCTGTACAACTATGACTATCTAGCCAGTTTGGTCCCCCTTTCTGATTTGTTTTGTGTTACTGCCTTTCTATTTGTTGTTCATTGTATCTAGTTGCAAAAAATGTGCTGCACGTACTCCCGCAGAGTGGCAATTTCAAAAATAGCCTCTCATTCTCTACTCCTTTTCCTTGAGTAGATATGTGTGTGACTTTCATGCTAAATGATTTGCTGTTCATCGGGATATATGAGATGGACAGGGATGAGTTTTACTCTGCTTTCACATTTCCATACCACTTTTGTTTCTTCTATTTCATGCTTACTTGATGTTTTAGATTGACATTTACTAAAAAGTATTCATTTTTTTCACACAGAACAAGAGTGCACACATGTACATGCTCTGACTAGCATGAGGAGGGCGATTACACATACGTCTGGTGTATTCACACTATCAGTCTGCTGCTGTGATGAAAGCTGGGCGTCATTACACTGTAGCCGCTGGCTGCCTGACTTTGACTTTTTGCAGTGTCCGTAAAATAATATAAACAATTTTCCAGCGCTGCTACTGTAAAACTACAAACTCCAGTGTGTTTTATGGAATCATAGTAGAATAGAATAATAAATCTCTTCATTTTACCAAAATTGGGGCAATTCTGGTGTTTATAGCAACAAAAAGATAATTGTCACACAAATGTGGGCCTCAGGAAAATGTATAACGATAAGATACTTGTAAAGAGCTAAAAGATAACCTATAAAAATAACGTACTTTAAAGTGTTTTAACAACATAAATACTGTGCACCCAGAGAATAAATAACCAATATACAGCTATGGACATTTTTGCAGTAATGGATATTTGAAAATAGCAGCAACATCAGATATGTGCAAAATGAAAAGAGGCATGTTTTTAACTGACTAAGTTAGAAACTGTACAAAATCAGCATGAATGTAACAACTTATTGAGGTTATTGGGAACAGTGGTGGTTATAGAGCAAACTAAAACAAAGCAATGGATAAGTATACACTCAAATTAAAAGGATACACAGATTCCAGATTTTTCTTTTAGCAAACAAATACATAATTCAATTCAATTCAGTTTATTTCCATAGCGCCACTTCACAACACATGTCATCTCAAGGCACTTTACAGTTCACCAGATCATCCAGTCAAATTGATTCAAACTTTTTATATCTAAGGAAAACCAGTTGATTGTATCGACTCATTGCCTTGAAGGCAATTCCTCATAATGAGTGACATACATTTGTATTAAGTCTCAAATACTATTACATTCCTAAATAAGACCTAGTATCCAAATTGTAAGTAGTTAACTTTTCATTTCAATATAACAGTGGAAACCACACCATAATTGATTAAAAAAAATTTTTTTGTTCTCTTTCGCTGAGAAACTGGTCACAGTTGAGGGAAGAGAAATTGTTTAAAATGCAGGACAATCCTCACGTTTAAAACTGCACAAGCCTTGAGAATGGAACATATGTTCCTCCAAGAAGAAAACACTGTCAGCTCAGCCAGAGTTGCCATGCAATGCTTAAACCAAAGTATTAAACCCTTTTTCTTTTTAGAATGACCCAGTCAGACTCCCATCTGAGAATCTTTGGCTATACGTTATTAATTTTCACAGATATTCTCTTCTAGATGTACAAAATTGATTTACTTTTGAAGGCTCAGAGCTGTAATGTAATTCAGAGGTAGTTCTGCAAAGTATGGTTTACTGAAACCAATTGAAACCATTTTATTTTTTTCTTTAACATCACCAGTATGTGTCTGTTTTGTTTTCAGTTTGATTCAGATGTTCATACTGTACCTTCTAGATTTTATGTCATTCTATACTCAGTTGCTCTGAACGTGGTTACAGTTTTATTTATTTTTTGAAACAGACCAGAACAGAGCCTGAGCTTTTGCTCCATTTTAGCTTTTTATTTTATTCATTATTAGGATATAAAAAGTAAATCATATCATCCTGTTATAAAGTTTAACTTTAATCTCAGCCCAACCCGTGATTTCAGTGACAAATAAATCACTGAAATAAGCCAAACGAACATTAGAAATCACTTGCTTAAATTATATCTGTGCTTAACTTCTACTCATTGGTGAAAGTCAGTGGGAGGTTGAACATTATGTGCTGGCAATCAGACGTTATACTGTATGTGTCTGATGAGCCTCTACTGCAAGGTCAGCTGGTTTGACAAGCTGGGTGTAAGCAAAGCAGGAGTGCACTGTTCATAAAATGTCAGTCAACACACTTTGGTGATGAATTGATAAACCAATCAGATATTAACATTTTACACAACTATGTTATTTAAGTGGGTTAAAAATGTGTTTTTTGTTTTTGTAAAAAAAAAAAATGTAATCCCTACATTTTCAATGCTCATCTCAACCATTGAACAATCTACTTTGCAGCTTCACTGCAAGACAGGGTCCTCAAATCCAAATCACACGCAGCACAACTGCCTCTAAAAAAATGCTATGTTAATTTGAAAGTCCAACCCAAAGGTCACAACCTGTTATTATGAAGTGTTGCAGGATTTTCTTTTGTTTGTCTTGCAACCCAACCCTTCTAAAAATGTTCTTTTTAAAAAAATTTTTTAATTTTTTACACACACGCTTGTTTCTGGGTATCGCAGTATCTCCTCATCACCGGCCCTCAATCATGCTGTCTGTTTTTGCTGTACCAATTACATCACCTTTCTCCAGTGCTTATGCCAATTGTCTCGGCCAGTCTTCTCACCCTTGTCTCTGTCTCTTCTCCTCCTTAACAGTCACTTCACTACCATCTACACATATTCATTCATTCATTCATTCATTCACTCATTCCTCTCTATTTTCCTTCGCCACTGTGTATCCCTTTTCCTCTTTACGGACTTCTAGGGTTTAAGCTGCTCCTGGCAAAATTACTAAGATGCTCTAAATCCTTTGCGGAAGAAATTAGGTGGTATCTGTGATGAAATGGAATAAATATATGATGAAAGAAGGGGCGCAATAAAATTAAAATCAGAAAAAAAGCTTTCTTACCTATTGTCAAAACTTGTTGAAGATTTGTGTAACAGCATAAGTGTGGGACAAAACATACACATATTTTCAGAGAGATGATAGATTGTATGATACCAAATATGACACAAAGAAAAAAAATAGTTATTAGAAAAGTAGTAACATGTTGAACTCATGGAACTACACATTTGACATTAGAGTTTAATTATGATTCTGGCAATATTTTCACGGAAAAAAGGTATCTAGAACATATTCTATCAAGTAGGGGATGCATTTTGAAAACGTACAACTCCATGGTAGTCCTAATGTCAAAGGTATCAGAAAACATGCTAGTTTGTTAGGGTTTTTAAAAATAAAACAGTTTTTAAATCTAATATAATCCTAAAAACTATCTAATACTCAATGTTAGTATTTATTTTGAATAACAATAAATCAAATGCTACACAGACTTATTCAAGTTTGTAAAATGGATGTTAAAACCAGCAGGAAGTGGAATTATAAAAGTTAAGGAGTTACAATATTCTCACTGTTTTCAAGCCATTTCAGTATAACCTACCACTGTCATCTGATTTTCTAATGGCTTACTAAATGCAACAAAAAATTTAAAGTAGTTGAAGCATTTTTAGTGTCTATATGAGTTTTGTCAAATAATCCAAAAAACACTTTTTACCCATGCGAATCTTAGCAACTTATCGGCTTCAGAATAAGAGCCTTAAACATACACTAAATTCATGATGTGTAATTTAGCTCACAAACCGACTTGATAGCATTTTATGTGAGAAACTTCCAATTGAGCTTTAATATAATTTAATATCTCTAGAAAAATTAGATCTAATTTACGCAATTAGTGTTGATTGTTTGTGTTGAATTATCCCATCTGATCAGTTAAAGCTGCTTAACAGATATAGATTCAATACCATTCGCTCTTGATTCTGTTTAGTATTTGTTGATTTAATATTTTTTCTCCTACTTGAATTATTTCTGTTTCATGATACCCATTTTGGACAGAAAATAAAATTACTTTATCACTGTTACCTTGTTGATTCTCATTTGCAAAAGGTACATTTCAAAAAATAGAATAAACAGACATCAAGTGCAGTTAGATATTGTTTGTGGGAAGGAGTTTTGGGCCTGGCTAGGTTATTATCTTTTTTTTCTTCTATTGCGAAAATAAAGTTTTAACATTATGGGTATAAAGTCGTAAAATTACAAGATTAAAGTTCTACTATTACGAGAATAAAGTTGTATCATTACGAGAATAAAGTCCTAACATTACGAGAATAAAATTGTAATATTACGAGAATGAAGTCATCATACCACAACCCGTTTCAGAAAGAAAGCTTTGAGCTCTGACCAGAATATGACAGCTGACCAGCACCAACAAACAGCAACCCAAGTCCACTTTGACCTACTGCCCAGTTTGATGCTGGTGTGCTAAAAAATTTCCTTATTTGTCAAACCAGAGCCAAACTATAAATTCCACTTTCCTCATTTTATTGAAGAAATTGCTTTTTGTAGTTATCATAAAATACAGCTTGTTTCTCGTAATTTTAGTCGTCAGCTGTCATATGCTGGTCTTGTAATTTTACAGCTTTTTTCTCACATTTTATGACTATTCTCATTGTGACGTTATTCTCATAATTATTCTCGAAATAGAAGAAATAAAAAATCTCTAATCCTCTGTCGTAGTCTTGGAAAGTTATAAAAAATGACCAACATCTTACACGGTCACAGTTAATTGAGCTCTTTATAATTTCTTTCCACAACTAAAGTCATGCAGCCTATCTTTACTTCATAACCGGTCTTTCAAACCAACAAATCCAACCTAAGACTCACAGGCTGTGATTATGGTGTCGCAAAACTGCGTAGAGATCAGGAGAACAGAAATAGTTCATTGATATTTTGTTTAGCACGCTAATACCTTGGGCCCTTCTTCCTATATATGTCAAAATAATGTCAGTTTAAAATGTAACCATAATGGGGATTATTGCATCTGTGCATTACAGTTGCTGAAAGGTTTCTAAGCCACTCTTCAGTCTTATTAATTTGTGCAATCAAGGATTTCATGTTTCAATGCTGTCGTAGTCTCTTGCCCCTTTTTCGTTAATGTCAAGAGACACCAGAAAGTAATTAAAGACGTCTTTGCAATGGATCTCAAGGCATTTTTGGGGTGTCAACTTTCCAGTAAATTGTGGCTGATTGATGTTTTACAGTTTCACAGCTTTCAATTACAGCTGTAGAGCAGCTAATTACAACATGTATTTTGTTTTTGCCATGTAAATAAAAAAAAAAAATGCCTTTGCTAATTTGATAGTATGGTATATAAATTGATTTAACTAAATTAGAAGGCAAGAGGGGAAGAATAAGGAAAAAAATAAGCTGAAATTGCTGCTTAAACAGGAGGAAATTAATTTTCAGGAATGACACTCCGTACCTCTTGTGCTTAATCCAATGCTCACTATTGATAAAATATAATACTTTTTTCTGTTAACCTTGTGTTTGATCCAACTTGCATTTCATCCAAATGTGCCAAGAACTAAATTGCTTCTAGGCAAAGGAATATAAATATAACCATAATGCATAACAATTATTTTTATTAATTGAGATTTAGACTTATATTTTATCAATTCTTTTACGCATGCACATGCATGTATGCTATTTCATATCTGATTAAGTAACTGTAATTCAGTGAAATCTTGTCCTATTAACACATGGTTAGTAGTTTTAGGGTCACAGATGAAAGATTGGAATTGGAACGGACATTATCGAACATCAACTTCAGCACACATGTGGAATAAATTCACAACAATTTCTGTTTGACATATAATGCTTTCTGAACATACAACTCAATCAACTCCTGGTTACATATTTTTCAGTTAGAAATCCTTAACTTATCCAGTGGAATTAAGTTAAAATCATTTAGTGTGCTGTGATGGAGAAGAGTTGTTCACCCGAGTTCATATATTTTGATCTTGAAACATTCAAAAGAGCTGTGATGATGCTCTTAGGGATCTACCAAAACACACACAAATTCAGAGAATCAGAAATGTAGGGTAGTGGAAGACTTTTGAGAAATTTAAAAACAAGCAGTTGAATTTGGAAATAAATTCTGGAACAAACAGACAGCCAGGAGAAAAAATGTAGGTTACGTGCTCCCATATGGAGTTGTCTGCTAAAAGTCATGCAGCTGCATTTTTACATTAGGTCCGATCAGCGGTTGGAAATATGGCTAAAAGGGCAATGTGCTTTATTCTTTTGGGGGACACCCTCTAGCTCTAGGTGACACCTATTGTGGCTCTGTGACCATCATGGAAGAAGAAGAAGGCTAATTTCACTTACAGTCTCTCCTAGGTCCTTGGTTCCAGTCTTGCCTCCAAAACTCAGAAAGAAATGGGATACAGAGCGCTTGTTTCTGTTACTACCTGCTGTGGTTATTGTTGGTGTAGGAAGTGTACCTTTGGATTAATACCTGAAGAATATTGTCCCTTAGCAGTGGATGGGAGATTAAGTGGGGTCTCCCCTGTGTGGTTCTTGATGAGTAAGATTATCAGGTCCACATCTGTGTTCTCTTAGGTCATGGGTTGTTTATAAGGCATATCAAACTTTGCATGTTTGTCCATACATTTTAGAGAGGTGGACATAGATCTATCAAAATGACACTTATAGAGTTGTAGATTCATGAGTTGCTAAGCAAAAGTGTAGTGGAAGTCCCTAAGCTCATGGCCAGTGATCACACATCTGTTTTAATTTTGCTGGTTGGTGTCAGTCTTGCCTGACTAACATGTGATCAATATAGGCAGACATCCATGTAATTATGATAGATTGGATTTCTGCGAGCATGAAGCTGGTGATGTGGGGCAGGGGAATTGTGACATGTTTAGTGCTGTCAGTTCTTTTTTTCATTAAAACAGGACTTTTTTTCAGAATGTTTGAGATTCAGTATATAGACAAAGATGTAACAGTCATTGTCCAGTACATATTAAAGGACCTCTTCAGGAGTTTATAAAGACATTGTTTTGGTCAGTCCTGAATCGTCAGCGTTGATATGGCTATGCCCACAGTTGTTTACAGAGCTTAGTTGTCTGAAGGGGTTTAATGGGATAATAGGCAGGAGTTTCCCACTAAAGGCCCAACCACATTACTTCAATTGGACCATAATTTGGTGACTTTAGAGAGTTTGACTTTTTAAAATATTGCTTCAGATTAGTTTCTTGTTAAAACAATATTCTTGTTGTCTTGTTTCTTTTTTTGGCTAAGCTTAAGTTCAACTAATAAAACATGATATTTTCAAGGAACAAAACCTGTTTGGTCTTATCTAAAAGGAGGCAGGAGGGAAAACAAATATCTGGAATAAATCAGCTACCTAATCTAGTTTCTGAGAAATAAGTAAAAAAGATAGAAGGATCAACTCCTACCAGTAGACCCTAGACTCCATCTGTAGAATCACAATGCATGGATACCTTTGGAAATCAGTGGTGAAATTAAGTTGCCAAATGTTCTTTAAATTAGTAAGTAATTCCTTCCTTATTGTAGTTTATGCATAGCAATGACTGATTGTTTTGATCGTATTTTAAACTGAACACATAGATTAAGGCTATAATGTTTCTTGACTGCAGCTCTGAACCTACTTTTATTTTAACACTAGAAATTAACTAAGGAAATAATCCTCTGAATTTAGTTCTGACAGAAAATTACATACATCTTAGCCCATTTAATCTCAGATTTTCCACTATTTTACTGCATGCTCTTCAATTCTTTCACCCTGGTTAGGTTTGGCATAATGCAGGTTTAATGGGAAACTACACTCACCAGCAGTACACCTGTGCAACTGGTCCTTAACACAAGTTTCTAATCAGCCAATCGCATTGCAGTAACTAAATGCATTTCGGTGTATAGACATGGTCAAAACAATCTGCTGCAGTTTAAACTAAACATCAAACTGGAGAAGAAAAGTAATTTAGGTTACATCTAACATGGCATGGTTGTTAGTTCTAGATTAGTTGGAGAATTTTAGAAACTGCTGGTATATTTATTTTTATGCACAACCTTCTCTAGCATTTACAGACAACGCCTTGTTGCAAGTGCTTCATTAATGCCAGAGAAGAATTGCAAGACTGGTTGGAGTTGATAGAAAAGCAATGGTAACTCAGTAACCACCTGTTACAACCATGAATACAGGAACATTTCTCTGAATGCACAACATGTCAAACCTTGAGGTGGATGGGCTACAGCTGGACAAGACCACACCTGTGCCACTCCGCTCATCTTAGACTACAGTTTGCACAGGCTCTCTTCACTTGTCCAATAGAAGATTGGAAAAACATTGCCCAGGCTGGTGAGTCTCGATTTCTGCTGCGACATTCAGATAGTAGGGTCAGCATTTGGCATCAGAAACATGAAAGAATGGATCCATCCTGCCTTTTATCAAAGGTTCAGGTTGGCGTTGGCGCAAGGGTGAGGGGGGGTATTTTGTTGGCACACTTTGGGCCTGTTAGTACCAAATGACCATCATGTTAAAGCCACAGCCTAACAGAGTACTGTTGCTGTCGATGTCTATTCCTTTATTAGCACATTGTTCCCTTCTTCTGATGGCTATTTACGGCACGATAATTCATCATGTCGTAAAGCCAAAATAATTTTCAACTGGTTTCATGAACATTACAATGAGTTCATTGTACCCCTTCGGCCTCCACAGTCACCAGATCTAACCTCAATAGAACCCCTTTGGAATATCGTGGAATGGGCGATTTGCATTATAGATGTGCAGCCAACAAATCTACAGTATCTGCCTAATGCTATTGTTTCAATATGAACCAAACTCTCAAAGGAATGTTACCGGTACCTTGTTGAGTCTGTTCCAAGAACAATTAAGGCAGTCCTAAAGGAAAATGGGGTCCTATCAGGTACTAGTAGATGTACTATGTAGATGTATGTATACATACTCGACATTCACATAAATTCTTGTATTTCACCTACTTCTACATCTCAAGTATAAAATTTGTCGTATGTTACCACTAAACATGTTTATAATGTTGATTAGACTCATGAAGATAAAATACCATTGACTACAAAGTCAGGTTTTCCCATAATGAATTATATGCTTTACGCTTTAAAGCAACCCCCGCCAGGCTAAGCATTGATTGTTTATATGTTTTAAATATGTTTCAAAAAATCATTAACAGGGATACATGATTAAAATATGCAGTATCTGGTGACATGGTTGCAAGCTCAATAGCAACAATTTATAGTCATTACGTGAACACATAGAGAGTTATTCTTCAAATAACACGACATGTCACAGAGAAAGGTCAAAAGAAGGCTTGTGAAAATGAAAAAGAATCGAAGAAGATTTGACCATTTGAATGCTGGCACTCTGCAAACAACATAAAGGGGACAAAAGGTTGAGTAAATGTGTTGCATTCACTCTGCCAGCTGGGCGGTAACAAAAGCTCTTAATTTGAATAAGTTTGTATAGCACACCTCCCCCAACACCTCTCACGACAATGAATATCACCACAGGCTTCTGATTGCACTGTTATTGACTATCATTAACTGAGAGCACTATTTTCTATCCAAAAGATACCATTTACAGCACTGCATTACAATACATATGCAGTATCTGAAACACTACTTCATTATTTAGTTACTTCCAAATCTTTATTTATTTTTTCCAGCTTTTATTGTCCTTACACTGTCACAAGTACAGAGCAACAAAAATGTATCTTTACGTAGACCTTTTTATTGAATTCTATATCAATCTTTCTCAGAGTAGAAAATTACTACAAAAATGTTGTTTTCAGTTCTCCGATAGCATCCTAAACAACAATATCTTAAATAAGCTACAACCATTGTTTATGTTATTGACTAGTGCCATGTAGTCTAGGTGAAATGACATATTGGCTATAACTTTCTCCAGATCTTGAGGCACTATTAAACTTCCACATACAAACAGCCCAGATAAAATAAGACTCAAGTCTATTATATCAATAACTGAAGATTTTTCAAATTTAACACAAACAGCTATTGCTCTAAAAAACCTTAATACAAAGCTGATGAGATGTTGAAGCAACCTCACATGGGAGTTGACATTTTTGCACTACATTTAGCAGTACTCCTTCAGGGAGACATCTTTTTGTTGTGTTTTCCTGTGATAAAGCAGGAAAAAGAGAGAGAATATTTTAATGTAAGCAAACAATGCTGAATAACTCAAGCAAAGCATTTGCCAATCAACACTCAACAGTGCTAGTAAAAACATGCAGATTATTTTTTTGGGTTTGAGTGGACTCCAGCAGGCATTTGTGATGCTGTGTTGGCACAGTGTGCATTAATCCAGTACATAATAAGGGAGTAACACTTGTTCAATTTTTGAAAATCAAATTTCTGTATGTCAGTCACAAGTACCGCTGGCCTCCCACTATTTTCCCAAACTTGGAAAGGAGGAAAGCACATGAATTTTTACCAAATGATTTAGTCTCTTTTTTGTTGATTCTCTTAGAGTTTTAACCTGAAAAACACAAAAATGGCAAATGTAGTCTTTTGATTAATCGTTCTAACTTCTAAAAAGCAGATCTAAAATGTTATGAGTTTAGGCCTTAATTGTTATTATTTGTTTTACCTGATGTAAAATAAGTCATATTAAACAATACAATAGGGATATCACAATACAACTTTTTCATTTACGATACTGATATTGCAGCTTTGAGTATTGCCCCTACTTTTAATACTCATTTTGTATTTTGTAAAGTTAGAAAAGATTTGATCAAGTGATACTCAAACATAAATTATTGTCAACAAAAGGTTGGTATGAAAACAATAGAACAATTTATCATTAACCAATGAGATCGTCTGCCTGACTGTGTTTCCTGGACGGGGCCGCCTGTGGAGCTGGCTTACAGTTGCCTTTCGTATCTCTGCTTCTTTCTGTATGCCTGCTTCAGTCTCCTTGAACCTCAGTCGGCCTCGGCAGATGGCCGCTTGCACTGAGTCTGGTTCTGCTGGAGGTTTCTTCCTGTTAAAAGAGAGTTTGCCTCTCCACTGTCGCTACAAGCATGCTTGGTGTGAGGGATTGCCCTGACTCAATGAGTCGATGCAATTAACTGGTTTTCCTTAGATAGAAAACTTTGAACCAATATAACTGTATCATCTGGTTGAATTGTCTCTTTAAAGTGCCTTGTAAAGTGCACTATATAAATAAACTGAATTTAAAAGAATTGAACTAGGGCTCCAAGATTAATTCTTTAAAAATTGTGATCTCACTTCACACATACATCTGATCTCCTTTCTACCCACAACAATTCTGCAGCATTTTAAACACCAAGCTAATCATTAACTAATTACCAGTTGCATCACAAATGAAAGATTTTGGGGGTTTTTTTCAAGCGCCCTGAAAAGCAGCACTGCTGTTGCTTTTCTACCTCCTAACTAATGGTAAAGGGTCTTTACAACAGTGGAGCAAACCCCCCTGCAGTTAGCTGGTTTTTCGAAACGCTGAGCGAGACAAAAGTTGAAATGGAGGAGATTGTTCAGCTGGTTAGTAGGTAAAATGGAACGCAAAGGGATACCAGATGGTAGCAGTGACATTCACCTGCCCTCCCGAACAAAGCTAGTACCCAAAAAAGGCTTCCATTTGGCTGTTTAGTAATATTCTGATTTTAAACCACACAACAAAAAATAGTGCAACTTGTATTGTTAAGTGTGCTTTGTGCAGGTTGCAGCACTGCAAGGCAATACTACAAGTCTCTTCAGTAAATTTAAATGGCATCACAAATGCAGCATGATGAAGTTGTACAAAGCAAGAAACCGAAACCCAGCTCAATAACGGGAACCTTGTACAACGCAACAGAATACCCATAACACTCAGAAAAAAAGATGGAGCCAATAAACACTGTACCAAAGCTCTTTTGCAAACACAGGCTTTTACTTGAACTACCTAGTTTAGTGCTGCTTATATCAGAAATGATAATTACAGCCAGATATATATATCAATATGTTTTTGGCTGATATTGAACTGATTTTCTGATCTCGGTATTGGATCAGGAGATCCCTATAAATCATGTAGTAATTAAATGTTTTGTATCTGAGCAGCTTGTAAAGACACACAGAATTTTGGAAGTATTTCAGCCAGATTTAGAAATTTTATTTAGCGAATACATGCTGTAGAGAAAAACGTTTTTTGGTGTAAATTATGTGAATTTTGTAAAAGTTTAAAAAACAATCCACTGGACATGGTTTCCAAGGTTTGAAGACATTTCACTTCCCTTCCAGGAAGCTTTCTCTATTTGAAATGTCTGGATTCGCATTGAATTTGAGGCTTTATATAGACAAGGCCTTGTATTGTTGGAAACATGCAAATTGAAACTGACGTTTCAACTGATTATGTGAATTATTAGCCAATTGTCTAAAAAAAGAACAACAAAAACCTCCCACATCATTCCGTCACAATCTCTCATTAGTGCTGTAAAAGGCTAGTCCTTATGCTGCTTACAACAAATTCTGACCCCATTTTCAGTACATCCGAGCTAAAATGGAGATTTTTTTTTTTTTGTTTTGTTTTCCAATTTGGCCTCTGCTGGTTTTGGTAAGCTTATAGCCTCAGATTCCTATTGTCATCTGACATGTTGCATCCTGTGTGTTTTTTCATGCTTT
Source organism: Cyprinodon variegatus (assembly GCF_000732505.1). Classification (NCBI taxonomy): domain Eukaryota; kingdom Metazoa; phylum Chordata; class Actinopteri; order Cyprinodontiformes; family Cyprinodontidae; genus Cyprinodon; species Cyprinodon variegatus. The sequence goes on from NW_015150702.1 coordinate 359,113, forward strand.
AGCTCATCTGATAAAAGGTTTGACACATTGTGAATTCAGAGATAACTTGGTTGTCCACATACCTTGAGTAGGAGTGGGAGTGGGAGGTTGAGAGGTGTGAAGTTTGGATGATGCATCAGCCAAGCTGTCATGTATGGGTTCACCTCTGCACCCCACTAAGAGGATGCTGGGTTGGCTAGAAACACTTGCTGTTCCCTTCGCTGACACTCAGAACCTCCCTGTGGGTGTCTTATGTGTGTAAGCAACATTAATTACTACACCTCATCTCCTCAAAGATTAATGAAGCCTCTGTTCTCACTGTATTTATCATCTTATCTAGTCATTTGTGTTCTGCTGGGCATGCAGTGCACATAGGCATGCGCAAATGTTTGTGAAAGTGTTCTTTCCTACCACACTGTCATCCTTATCTTTTGTGTGTTACTGTGAGTCCTTATGAGTCCCATTTAGGAGCGTTTTTTTTTTAACATACTCCTTAAAATGAATTAAAAGGCTTTGAAAATACAGCATGCTGCTAAACTCATTTATTTTCTTAATTGCCTGCCGTGCCTGAAGCTCTTGTTTGCCTCAGTTTCTAAGCCTTTCCTAGTGAGGTTTTCCTTTGGCTTTTGTTAGCATAATTTCAGGCTTTACTGTATTATTTTACCTACTAGTTGATACAGAAATAAAGTATGTTTGTAGGTTTGAAATCTGTCTTTTTGTCAAAACCAATGGGTTGCCATAATGAAAATACTTTGTACAGCCAAAATGTTTTTGTCACCTTATATCTAGTACCCAGGTAAAAAAAAAAAACCATCAATATATTAGATTAAAATCAAAGGGGTAAATGTCCTTTAAAATAAAATCTTCCAATATTCATATTGCCAGAGTATTACATACTGAAACACTAAAGTATTTGAAAACTTTCCTCAGATCTGAAATTGAAATAACTTGGTTTCAGCATATCTGTTAATATTCCAGAAGTAGGCTTATTTTTGTGGGCAAAGCTGCTTGACATCAGTTAAAGATAAAGAGCACAAGCCTAAGAGACATTGATGAAGATGATGCCTGTAAAATTAAGTTAAAAGAAAAATGTTTGAAGCAGAGCAAAGAGTCTTAGTCATTTGTGCAGAAAGAGTCACTATAATATATTCAGTATATATAAATGTAACTATATAAATGTATATATGTGTGTTTGAACTGTAAATATGCAGTCATACATTTACATCACTTTTTTTCATCACAATGTTTTTATCACTGCTGCTTACCAACACTTTAAACAATGAAATGGTCTAGAGAGCTGTACTTAATGACATTTCTTCTGGTTTGTGTGTACAAAATGACAAAATAAAGTCTGTCTAAGTCATATATCCATAACTGTGGTATACTAATCAAGAGGAAGATGATTACGTATTACAACATTTTAATTTCTCTTTGTCACAATTTCATTAAATTAGCACCGTAATTGTTGGTTTTAATCTGCTGTAAGCCACAATTTCCAAATTTAACAGAGATTATGTTCTATTTTTTTTTTTCAAATGATTGATAATATAATATGATTTGTAATACCAGTGATGATAGTTATTTATTATTATTATTAATCTACTTTACCCTATTAGCCAGATTTCTTCAGGTACATCTGAATGCACTGGACTTTGTTCACTGATTGAGTTACTTAAAAAAAAAAAAAAAAAAAACTTTTAAGAAATATTCTTATTCAGTGAAATTTCAGAATTTCAAAACCGCAGGATTGAAGGACATTCCCCAAACTTGTAATTGTTCATGTCAAGTAGGTACAAATGTTAAGTATCCTTCATATGGCTGCCTGGTTATGTCAGTCTGACTGCACACAATGGCAGTAAAAGCTATCCCACGGATGGCAGTGTATTCAAATTAACCTGTGGATTTTAATTTCTCTTAAAATTAGCTGTGATTATCGTACATGACTGCAATTTATCCTTGTATTTTCCTTTTTTTTCAAATCAGCAAGCGTTCATTTTTCTGAATGACATCCCAAATATAAACAAAATGTGGAAATAGCTGGGCGAGATGCTGCCAGCCAAATCACAGTTATTAATATCAATTTATTCCAAAACCCTTGTCTTTCAAACCATTTCTGCATAATCAAGCTGTCATCGGGGAGAAATATTGAGATATGGAGGACTGGGATAGAGGTTAGAAAAGTGCAGAGAAAAAGTAAGATAAACTCTGTTTTAATTTGTAGAAAAAATGCATTTTACCTAAACCTGGAACAGAGCATTAAAGTATGGGTTTCCTGCTTAGTTTAACTGTTTCTGTCACTGAAAAAGCTCTAATTATCATGACTGGATATTAAATTTACTATTTATTCACAAGGACAACAAACAAACACATGTTGGGAGAAAACAATATTACTGTAATTGTAATAATATTAATTTGGAAAGTTGGAAATTTAGCAGAGGAACGTTAAATATTGCCGTTTTCAACGATGACAGTTGTGCATTGTGCATTTTAATAATCCTTATTATCCCTGATTATCTAAAGCACTAACTGAGAAGGATCAGTGTGTTAATTGTTTGAAGAGTCATTAATTTACATGATAATGTGCTGGGAAAAAAATAACGGCATGTGACAGATGACGGGTGATGATAGGCAACTTAATTGCAGGGTAATTAATGGCAGCAGCAGCATTTTGCCGCATGCTTTAGTCACATTTGTATCTGTTTATTTCATGAATACACAAAAGAATATGTTTTGGTGTTGCCATTTGAGTAATGTGTTAAGGTTTCCATCAAGCTCTTTTTTTAAAGCTTTTTCACTTTTATAGCACTTTAAGTTTCTGTTGTAGTAATTAAATTTTCTAGCAAACAACACATTTTATAAAAGACGACTACTGAAATGTATAAAATAAGATTAATGTGCAGGAAAGTGATGTATAGGAATTTATGACCTAGTAAACTACTATTCATTATTCACCAAATCAAACCGATAAGCCAATTATCTTTCTCAGTGGAAAAAAAAGCTAAGAAATAATTAGCCTGATGAGCTCCTCTCAATACAATCTGATTTTAACACTGAAGTCCTAACTACCCATTAGTAAATGTTGATGTTACTTTTATATTGGAACCTTCATGCTTTGTCCTCGTTTAGACTGTGTGTAAAAAGTCACTCGTTTCAGATTAGATTCACTAGTAAATGGCCGTTATTGGCGGTTATCAGTCAACTGTGCCTCCTCAACCTTCTAGTCTGTTTATTATGGCTGAAAATATGCAACTTATCGTTGATACTCGTAATAGCAGCTTTGGCCACATTTAAAACCTTAAGTGTAACTTTCTATTTTCCTGCTTTATCCTTTTTATCTCTTTATTTACAGCATACCTTCTTTAAATAAACTTTTTTTTACAGCATTACTTCGAGTGAATTCCACATATTTCAGTTGCACAGATTTAATGTGATGTCCAAAAACAACTCAGTTGACAGAATATGAGGTTTCGGAGGGCTTTTTCCATATTAGCAACATGCCGATAAAATTTTTTTTTGTACAATAGATAAAGAACTCCTACGATTATGTTCAAATTACAGATAAATACATTAATTAATTCTGCGGGTAAAAAAGGAATTACCTCAGGGTTAAGATTAGGATTAATTCAGTGATAAACTACTGAGCCTACTGTTTGGTGGGAGGCACAATCTGAAATCCATTCTATGAGACTGATAACCGCTAAAAACAGGTGTTTTCTGGGATTATAACATCTAAAGCGACTGAAAAAGTGTGGTCCAAATGTCCTTTGTGACTCTTAGAGGAATTTTATGTGGTTGCGGTTTAAGGATGATACAAATTTGACCCCGAGAAAATGGAGCTGATGCAGAGGAACATTTTCGTAGTTTTAGTTTTATTTTCACTTGCAATTTTTTGTCTTCTTAAATTGAAATATCATTCTTCATTTGCTCTTTTTATTGTCTTAACAAGAAAGTAAAGGGAAGCTTTTCCTAGCTTTTCCAAGATACAGTAGTAGCCAGTAGTCCCCTTCTGGCTGAAAGCCAGCTGAATGGCCTCGGATTTCCAGCCAACTTCAGTCAAAATTCTAGCTGCTTGAGTGGCCCCCACTTTTCTGCTTGTAGCGTTAATATTTACTGTAACTCCACCCATTTATTGAAATACAGGGTATACTGTGAATACTGTAGCTGTATCATTTTAAATGTGCATTTTTTATATAATTCCTGAAAGACATAAATTTTCTGAGAACAATAATTATTCAAGGCACTCTTTATCAAATATTTAAGTAATATTTATTTATTCATTTGTTGGGCTTTATTTGAATCTGGTTTGGATGTTAAGCTGGGGAAGTTGATGGGAAGTTGCCTGTAGTAGCATGACACAGTAATTAATAATTATCTCATAGTTACATAATGAACAGGTTTTCTGTTCCTCTCATACATGTCCACTCAATGGGGAGTTGGTACTGCATGTAGTCTCCCTCCTTTTTTACTGCCCATCAAAGCGAGACTTGTAGGACTATGGAGCATTTCAACCCACCACAGAATCTCAGATTTTCTGCTTTTAAATGGGTTAACCTATAAACAATTTCCTCAAAGTTATCAAAATACATAAAAAAAAAATGCTATGTTGTTTTTTAACAGCTTTACAAAGTGAATTCTAACAAGCCCAAGGTGAGGAAAAACATGCCTCTTACTTGGAAATGTGTTGAATTAAACAATGACCTAAGCTGTAAATTTATACTTGCATAAAAAGGGTCTTTTTAAACGCAGAGGTAACATTTTAGCCATACTAACACCAGATATTTGAGGAAGTAATGTAGCCAAAAATACTTTTATGTAAATGTATATATAGAAAATAAAACTAATTAAATAAATATTGCACTGGTTATTATAACCTGCACCATACTTACAAAGCATTTTTTTTGTTTCAAAGTATGTTTTCATTATCATTTTTATTAAACAATTACAACATTATTTTTAAAAACTATAAAAAGTATGAGGGAATACACAACTGTACTAAAGGGAATGTTTTCATGTTACTGTTAAAGAGCAAGGGTCACTCTGGTATCATTTAAGAAGTCGGGAAGTACACAACTAAAAATGAACACTTTTGATGCTTCGTGACTTGCTTTACTTGGTTCAACTGAGCAAAAGAGGAAATTTTTTATACTAAATTTCTTTATATATATGTAAATTTATTAAGAAATATTCATGAGAAATAAGATGAATTTCTTTTTGTTTTACACTTGTGTAAACCAATTGACAAATTAAACTGTCTAACTCTAGTACTTGAGAAGAATAGGTTTCCATAGTTCAACTATAGTTGAACAAACTGCTTTAAAGGAACATGTGACTTACAGAAAACATAGAAAACTTCTTTATTTAAAGATGAGAAATATTTGGTTAATTTTAACACTACCTTAGTTTGTACCCTCAGAAGAAAGAGCAAAAGAGCAATACTGTCTTATATTTAGGCTTAGGCAGAATTGATTGCGCAATACTTAAGATGTCCTGGGAGACAAATTGGGTAATTATAGTTCAAATTATGAAGGACAAAGCAACTGTTTTGGACCACTTGTTTTTATTCCTGCTCCCATTGCTTGTCAGCCACTGCTTCAGAGTTAATTCAGACAGATTTTGAAGAGCTTAACCATGAGATATTATCAAATAATCCTCATATTGCTACCTTAAACTAATGAAAAAAACCGAAAAGGATTTAATGATTAAATTCAAATATACACAGTCCATATTTTGCTATTTTAACTCATATGAAGTTTAATTTTATGAGGTTATTTTAAAGGCTGACTGTCATCACTTAACCTTTTACAACACTGCAAATATAGAGCAAGGCTACTTAAAAATACAGTCTTGAGCTCATAGATTTTTCCCCCACAATTGTGCCATTGTGTATGGTGGTTCCAATATTTGCATGGAAACATGCACCTATTTCCAACTAACCTTGGGCCAAAAAGGTGCTTGGGAAAGAGGAATGGCGGCAAATAGGAGTATTAATCACAAAACATCCTCACCAACACTGCCTGTCCGCACACAAATACACCCACACACACCTACTCACTGCAGCATCATACATGGACTTCCCTGCCAGACAGAACCAATCATTCTCAGGGAGGCAATGAGTTCCCTGATGAGCAGTATCAATAGTAATCATGGAATTCGCTATGATGGTGATGGATTTTTATGCCTTTTTGCCCCCATTAAAGGTCAGTGTGATTGCTTGGGTAAACTTCTGTTTATTTCAGCAAACTTTACTAAAGTAAAGTCGCTAAATGTACTGTTAATCCAGTTTACACATGAAAAAAATTATTTTAATAAAAAAAAAAACTGTCATCTGTTTTATGCCTTGTGTTTACTCTGCTGTGCTAAGTAACTGTTTGGATTTGGTAGGAAAAAAAATCATAGATTAAGTTTTTTAAGCCATATCACCTAGTAAGTAAGTAAACATGTATTTATATAGTGCATTTCAATGGCAAGCCAATTCAAAGTGCTTTGCATTATAAAAACATCACAACAGATGAGCCGTAAAATCACAAAAACATCAATCAAGTACACAGAAAATCATCAAAACATCAGAATAATCAAACAAAAATCATAGAAACCATTAACCAGATGCACATGATAATCATAGGGGGGTGGCCAATTTGTAATAACATGTTTTGTTTAGAGCAGCCTTTTCCCTGGGTTCGTTTGTGGACTACCAATCAAAGGTGAGTCTTCAGCCTTGAATTAAAGGAATTTAGTTTTTTAGCCGTTCTGCAGTTTCCTCAGAGTTTGTACCAGATTAATGTGCTTACAAATCTGAAAGCTGCATCTCCATGTTTGGTTCTGGTTCAAGGATTACAAAATAGACTGGAACAAGAAGATCTGAATGAAGTGGAAGGTTAATAAGATGCCAAACCGTTCAGTGGTCTTTAATTCTAATTCTAAAGACTATGCTCTGAACTAGACATAGGCACAATAAGGACTTTAAAACTCGGGTGTTGTGCTCTATTTGTGTAGTTTACTTAGAACATGAGCAGCAGCACTTTGAAGCTGCAACTGTCTGACTGATTATTTTGGCAGGCCTGTGAAGCATCTGTTTCAGCAGTCAATGTAACTAAAGATAAGAGCACAGAGGAGTTTCTCTAGATCTTGTTGTGACGTTAGTTCTCTAATTCCTGAAATGTTTTGCAGGTGATATAAAGCCAGATTTTTTAACTGTTTTTATGTACCTCCGAAGTATCAGGGCTCAGACCATTACTAAGCCCAGATTTTGGACCTGATCACCGGTTACAAAATGTATTATCTGAAGCTGTGCACTGAGTGTTGATTGTTCCTCTTTAGGTCCTAAGATGACCTTTTTGGCACATCCATGTACTGGTTTGTTCTAAGCATCTGTTCAGTGTTTGATAGGTACAAAGTCACCTGATGATAACATTATATGGAGCTGTGTATCATCTGAATTGTTATGATAACTATCCTAATTACTTATAATGATTTGGGATAGTCGGATCATGTAGATATTAAATAAACACGATCCCAGGATTGAACCGTGAGGTACCCCATATGTGATTCCTGTCCACTCTGAAAATTATGTTAAATTGTTGTTATTCTTTTACACTTTTCTAAGGTCCACATTTGTGTGACCATTTTTTCTATAATCCTTTTGCTGCTGTAAACAACAGAATTTCCCTATTGTGGGACAATAAATTGATTTTCTATTTTATTCTAAAGGAATTTGCCCATTGACACAAAGAAGCCTGTGTTCTTTAGGTAAGATTTGCACCAGTTTTGCACTGTGTCTTAAAGTCCGACCAAGTTCTGCGCTGTTTAAATAATATATAATGGCCAACAGTGTCAAATACTGTCCTAAGGTCAAACTGAAGTTGCACTATGGTTGTTCCACCTTCTGTATTGTCTGGATATCATTGAACACTTTAATGACAGCAGTCTCAGTGCCATGGTGAGCATGGAAGCCAGACTGGAAGGTATCAAAGTGGTTTGTCATTGTTTAGATATTGGTCTGTAATTTTGCAATAGCAATTTATCCAAATTGATCTTTTAACATAGTGGTTTGTTACCTGCTGTTTATAAAGCCTGGAGTAAAAAACCCGATGAGCAGGATGAGCTAAGGTGCAACGATAGGCCAGACTTTTTTATAGAAGGTTGTAGGGAGGATATCAAGACAGCAGCCATCTATACCTAGATTACAAGTACCGTGATACTGAGTAGGCTGGTTTAAACAGAAGATTACAAAATGTGAACATATACTGGTGCATTTAAAAGAAAAAGAACAAAATAAAACAAAAACATTGTATTTACAATAGGTCTAATAACTGATTGCAAAACCTTAATCAAGTCAGAAGATAAGTTTAAAGAACCCTCTGGGTTCTCTCAAAGAGATCACCGTTTACCTAGGAGGCAGAGCATTCTCTGACCCTTCCTGTAAGGAGCATTAGTGTTGACAACAGTTCAGTGTTAAAAAAGGCAGGTTCTTATAGGTTCTATTATCAAAATGTCAGTTCCCTGGATGTATATCAGTATTGATGTGTTGGGTTTTGGCCTGATGAAATCCCCTGGTACCAGTTCACAAAGTACTGGACTCTTGAGTTATCCTCACCGTGATGAGGCCGATTATGGCTTTGGAAAACCTTTGTAGTGGCAACGTGGGGAATTGATGAAAAGTCTAAAGAGTTGAGGTTAAAGTGAAAAAGTGCCGATGCAATTCTCCATGGGCTCCATGTACTGTAGACACCCTATAAGAGACAAAGCTCTGTGTCCTTACATACATACTGCTAACAGCCCATGAGGCAGTCTAGTATTCACAATGATGGATAGTTTACTATTCTTTACAACTACTGCATGTCCTTTTGATGCCCGGCTGCAAAATGATGATGGCAACAGCGAACAGATTGGAATAATAAAAAAAAAAAAGAGAGCTCAACATAGGTCAAAGATGGTTTAGGACCAACCTCTCAGGGGTGGTAGAAGTTGCAAGGTTATGACCTGCTGAACAGGCTTTCTCCTCATGTTGCACTTGAAGATATCATATGTAATCATATATCTGATAACAAATGTAAAGATAAAAGTATTTAAAAGTACTTATCAGTTTTTTAGACAACTGTATGTTTGTGGTGGCAAATAGCCTCCATAAAAGCCCTAAATACACTAATACTGTTCAAAAAAGGCATACCGCTTTAAAATTGCTTTCTAATTGATACCCATGCTATCAAAAGTATGAGTACTATCACCTTACTACACACAGAATCTAAAACGAGACTATGCAAAACAACTGCTCACAGCAGGGTCTAACATGGAGAAATGCCAGATTTAGCCATACAGGCAAATGTTTTTCTTATTTTCATCTACTGATATGTGTCCTTACATACTGCAGACTATTGGGGAAGTATTGAACCAAAACTCTAGAAAATCATGAAACAGAGAAAGAATACATTAATTGGAATATATGGTTGCTACTATAAATCACATTTTTTTATCCTGATTAGAAATTAAAACAAAGCAACAAGAAAGCTGCTGTTGACAGAAAGTCATCAGATATCCTTAGAGTTTAGTTTACCACAAGCCATGGGCCATATTAAGTTGCATGAGAACATAAGTGGACTTTTTGCCTGAACATAAAATGTTTTGTGTGACTTAAAATAGACATGAGGTCTGAGTGCAGTGATGGATCCAGATTAGAACCTTACAGCGGCGCAAACAAAGTCTACCTTTTGTTTTCTAAAGAACTTTCTAGAATTAAATGACTAATTTTAACTTATAAACTAATTAAAAAAGTAATAATAATTGACCTTAATAAACTAATTTTTGTATTTATCTTTGAGGTGTGTTTTTATTAAAATATACTATACGAATAAGAGTGCCCTGCCTTGCCTGATACTAATGCTATGCATATCAATTAAGACATTATCCCCACAGCTAAGTATATCTGTGGCAATATCATGCTGTGGGAATGCTGTCCTTTTGCAGGAATGGGGAAGCTAGTCCCGGTTAATAAAAGTCAGGGCTGTTTATGAGGAAGAATACTTAAAAGCCACATAAGGAATTAGACTTTGCAGAAGGCTGACCCTTAGAATGACATTTACCATTGAGGTAATTGAATATTTCAGGTTCAAACATACCGGGGTGATGGTTGAATGTTTTGAAACGAGTGGACTGCTTTCTTGTTAATTGATTCTGCGTTCTTAACTTGTTCTGAAGCTACATTGGTGGGAAAAAAAAGGCAAAAAAAAAAATGAGATAAACATGAAATCCTCCCCCCATATATATATATATATATATATATATATATATATATATATATATATATATA